>NW_015544159.1:298545-315201 GCF_001515605.1 Sinocyclocheilus anshuiensis
TAAAGATCATGTTCCATGAAGATATTTTGTAAATTTCCTACCGTAAATATATAAAAACTTAATTTTTGATTAGTGATATGCATTGCTAAGGACTTCATTTGGACAACTTTAAAGGCGATTTTCTCAGTATTTTGATTTTTTTGCACCCTCAGATTCCAGATTTTCAAATAGTTGTATCTCGGCCAAATATTGTCCTATCCTAACAAACCTTACATCAATGGAAAGCTTATTTATTCAGCATATTATGATGTATAAATCTCAATTTCAAAAAATGGACCCTTATGACTGGTTTTGTGGTCCAGGGTCACATATTTTCTGCCTCATTCTTTGATATTCTGTGATGAAGAGACTAATGAAACAATGCATGAAACCACAGCGTACCCTATAAACCTGAAAACAATGAATGGAAAAGGCCTTTCCTTACACTGCAGGAAGTGAGATTCATATTGATCATTGTAGATGGTCTAGACTTATGTTACCTAGGCCAGACTCTCTCGTATGGGGCTGAAACCTGATCCGGAGCCAGCATGCACTCATGGCAGACCTCCTGGCACCAGAGCAGAGAGGGCACAAACTCACAGTGCTGCAGGGAAGGCCTGTCATTAGAGGAGCTGACTCCAGATCAGTGCCGTGATTAATTATCCACCTTGGGAGACACACCTTCAGTCAAGTGCCTGTTAGGGTCGACCGAACTCACTGGTCCTCATTACATCGCCACTTGGCTTGTAATTTACTGTCTTCTCCATCAAACGCTGTCAGAGAACCTCCAGACAAACCTGTAGGTGTCTCCGCCACGTTTGGAATTCTGCTGGAATTTTTAGGATACCTTTGGAGGACACTGGTGGAGATTTATGAGTTCTGCAGTGTGTTTGTCATACTTTTAAATACTGACATCATGGGAGGTTAAAAAGATTCATTGCCTCAATTGGGCGGCAACTGGGGGTGAATCTTGACAGCAAATTGATTAACATTGATTCACATTCTTCGCCCCACCCCCCCTAAATCAGAACAAATTGGACTGAATAAGTTTGATTTGATTTCAGTTAATGATATGATTCTATATTTTTATTTATATTATTTTATTTTTTTAGTTTAGTTTATTTATTATTTTTTATTTTTTTTGTGCATTCACAAAAATATGCAAGCGCTTCTGCTAATGTGTCTTTGGTAAGAAAAAGCACTAAAAACTGTTAAAAACTGTGTAAAGTATGTTACGTGCTTAATGTTAAGAAGGGATGAGACCGTAACATTTAGGTGAGACAGCTGTTACTGGGTGTGGTGTGGATCAAAGACAATACTGAAATGTTCCTTACAAAGACTTTACTGAGCGTATTGAGAGAAGATACAAGCAGTTTGGTCTAACATAAAATCTAACCATAGAAAAGAAAAGGAAACAAAAACATGAGTGTCACCCAAATTAAAGAAATAAACAAAACAGAACACTCCTTATAAGTAACCTCTAAACTAACTACAAAAATAAAGAAATATGAAAATAAAACCGGAATCTTCAGCGTACGCGATGCCCAAACTAAACTCTTATAAACTACAAACAAAAATACAAGGGTGGCATAACACTCACAATCCTAATCTAACAGAATATAAGATAACCTAATAAAAAAACAAAACAAGCAATATAACAACGACCAACTAAATATGCGAGTCATCACAGACGAGAAAATGTGATGAAGTAGCTGGATACCAACATGCATTCTTCACGTTAGAACTAGACACGTAATCAGGCTGGAACTCTAGAACCGACGTCCGCGATGTCTTTTACAAAGAATTCAATACAAGTCAATAGCTAAGAAACAAAATCTATAAATAGATCAAAACACACAACAAGATACATGTAGCATCAGGAGACCGCGTTGGAGCACGAGGTACGCTGGCATGGCGCACACCCACACACAATCAGCTCGTCCTCAAATACAGCTGGCACGTCAGCAAATTGGCAGAACATCATGACGTCGTAATGATGATTGGCAGTCACGTCAGCCAGTAAACGCCGACCTAGGAGCGGAGCAACAATAACAAAAGGACAGGAGAGCGGAAAAAAACACAATATACACAGAAGACACGTGGAACGTAACACTCCCCCCCCCTTAAGACAAACGATATGGGTTAAAAACCATATAGTTTTAACGATCCTTACTCCAATCTTCTTTTAAGTTCTTGACAAAGCATCAGCCATTACGTTTTCTGAACCTTTCTTGTGTTCAATCATCAGATGGTAACCTTGGACAACCAGAGACCAGCGCATTAGCCGCTGATTCTGGTTACGCATACGAGATAGGAACACTAAAGGATTATGATCAGTATATACAGTTATTGGTAAATTGCTTGAACTCAAATATACATCAAAATACTGCAATGCCAACAGCAAAGCCAAGGTTTCCTTCTCAATAGTGAAGTAATTCAACTGACTTTTGTTGAACTTACGTGAGAAGTAGCATACAGGATGGTCAATACCTTGGATGTCCTCTTGAATAAGCACTGCCCCCGCGCCAACAAAGCTTGCGTCAATCTCCAACTTAAACGTTTCTTCATACACTGGTGCTGCAAGAACAGGAGCACTACATAATAAAGCCTTAACATTCTCAAAAGCATTCTGACATTCATCAGACCACAAAAATGCACGCAAAGGACTGATGAGTGACGTCAATGGGCTAACAACGGTAGAGAAATTCTGACAAAAATTCCGGTAATAACCGGCCATCCCCAAGAATCTGCGCAGTTCTTTTCGCGAAGCAGGAACCGGAAATTCTGCAATAGCGCTTACCTTCGCCTCTATAGGTCTCACTTGCCCTTGACCCACTTCTCTGCCCAGATACGTGATTGTGGCCTGACCGAAGTCACATTTGGCAAGATTTAACGTTAAAGAAGCATTCTCGAGACGTATAAACACTTCCTGAAGAGTTGAAACGTGTTCTGACCAATCAGTGGAATAGATTACAAGGTCATCCAAGTAAGCATTACAATTAGGAACTCCTGCAAGTACGAGGTTAATAAGTCTTTGAAATGTAGCCGGCGCGTTGCGCATGCCAAATGCCATTACGCAATATTGCATGAAATCGTCTGGAGTGACAAACGCAGAAATATCCGAGGCGCGGGCTGTTAAAGGCACTTGCCAATAGCCTTTTAACAAGTCCAGTTTACTGACGAACGTTGCCGGCCCAAGTGTGTCCACGCAGTCCTCCATGCGCGGTAACGGATAGCAGTCAGGAACAGTCAATGCATTTATCTTTCGATAGTCTGTACAAAATCTAGCGGATCCATCACTCTTAGTTACAAGCAAACATGGAGAACTCCACGGACTACCACTCGACCTCGCCAACCCATTTTCGAGCAAATACGCCACCTCGGTTTTCATCACAGAGCGTTTCAGAGCGTTAACTCGATACGCATGCTGTTTCACCGGGACAGCATTACCGACATCGATGTCATGTTTAAGTACAGTGGTACAAGAAGGAACATCGTGAAAAAGTGAATGAAAAGAACAAATCAACTCTTTAATATCACGTCTCTGAAGTTCAGTCAAATGAGTTAAGTGAGAATTTAAGTCAGCTAAAATCTTAGAGTTTTTAAATCTAGCACACTGTTGGTGCGTATGTCTAACAATTACGCCGTCATCTTCACTATCAGGAGTAGCATCACAAACCAATGCAGTAACCGGTACATTAGTGACTTCAGATTGCTTAACCTTCGCAACATCTCCCAGCGACGGCTCTCGAATATGAAACGCCTTCAGCATATTCACATGACACACGCGAGATTTCTTTCGGTGATCAGGAGTACGAATTACATAATCAGTATTACTCAATTTTTTCAGCACTTCGTACGGTCCCGAGAAACGTGCAGAAAAAGCAGAACCGACAACTGGCAATAAAACCAGCACTTGATCACCTTCTTTAAAATCGCGCGGAACAGATTTACGATCAAAGTGAGTCTTCATTGTGAATTGTGCGTTCATCAACGCCTCTTTTGCCGCTGAACAAGCCTGGTGCAATCGTTCGCGAAACTTGCTGACATAATCCAGTACATTCGTTTTGACACTTGTTTCCATAGATAACATGTCCTCTTTGAGCATCTTAACTGGACCTCTCACCGAATGACCAAATACTAGATCTGCAGGACTAAAGCCTAAACTATCCGGCACAGCCTCCCTAACAGCAAATAAGACTAAAGGTGTACCCTCATCCCAGTCCTTACCTGTGTCCATACAGTACTTACGAAGCATAGCCTTTAATGTCTGATGGAACCTTTCCAGGGCTCCTTGACTTTCTGGGTGATACGCACTCAAAATCCTGTGAGAAATTTTCAAGGTTTTTAACACTTGAGCAAAAAGATTTGACATCAAATTTGTACCACGGTCAGTCTGTCAAGTCAAGTCAAGTCACCTTTATTTATATAGCGCTTTTACGCGTCGCTGCACACATCATTGTCAACAAGTATTGGTTACCAGCTTTCGTTTTAGGCAACAGACCCACACAGTCAACAATGACATGCTCAAAAGGTTCCCCTAGGACCGGTATAGGAACCAATGGAGCGCGCGGAATGGTCTGATTCGGCTTACCCGAGAACTGACAGGTCTGACACGTTCTACAATACTTCCCCACATCAGTTTTTAATCGAGGCCAGAAAAAATGTTTCAATACTCGATAGTAGGTTTTCTTAATACCCAGATGCCCAGATAAATCATGGTCATGAGCCAGAGAGAGTACCATTTGTCTGTAACATACGGGAACGACAATCTGGCTTGACACATTCCATTCAGAGTCATTCGAATCGTCTGGACACCATCTACGCATCAACACTCCATTCTCCACGCAAAAAGCAGTTTTTCTCTCCTGTGCCACCTCTAGAGAAACAACAGAAGAAAAACATTTACGCAACGTGAAGTCATCTTGTTGAGCACTGATAAGATTATCACGTGTTACAGACAGTTTCAAGTTACTTGAACTTGAAAAGACAGATTTTTCTTCAGGGTAATCATCAACCACCAACACATCATGCTCAAACGTAGGGGCCATAAAAGTTGACAGCAAGTCATCTGCGTCCGCAAATTTGCGAGCCTGGGCACGCGTAATAGCACAGACAGGAAAAACCTCAGGGAACTCTTCCGACAGTTCATCGGATGCCAACAAGTCAGGTTTATCACAAACCTCTAACAAAGGCTTAACTCTCCCCCCAGCTATATCATTGCCCAGAATAAAATTCACGCCTCGCACAGGTAGATTGTCACGCACTCCAACCTTCACAACTCCAGTGTACAAGTCTGATTTTAGATAAATCTGATGCAGCGGAACTTTTACTGTACCCATTTCGATACCTCGGACTAACACATGACTACCACAGAAGGTTTGTTCAGGACAAGGCAATGCGTCAGTCGTTATGAAGGACTGCTGGGCGCCAGTATCACGAAGCATGGTTACTTTTACCTGATTTATAAGCTTGTCATCAACAGATACAAACCCTTCCGTCAGAAAAGGTTGATTACTACGGTCAAGTTGTCCACAGTTCTCAGCATCATTAATATCAACAGTTCTCACAAAGACAACATTTCTGGTACCAGTGCCTTGTTGCTTACGCTGCAGGGTAAGACAATCAGCAATAACATGTCCAGTTTTATGACAATAAAAACACTCCCTATGCTCTCTCGGTTTCGTAGCATTACTTGTCAAGCGTGACTGGTCTTTTAAAGTAGGCACAGGCAAAACTTTCTCAGTACGAGCCGGAGTAAAACATTTTTATGGGTCAATATTAGGGATGCACCGATACCACTTTTTTCAGTACTCGCCCGATACCGATACTTTTATTTTTGGTACTTGCCGATACAGAAACAAAATCTATAAATAGATCAAAACACACAACAAGATACATGTAGCATCAGGAGACCGCGTTGGAGCACGAGGTACGCTGGCATGGCGCACACCCACACACAATCAGCTCGTCCTCAAATACAGCTGGCACGTCAGCAAATTGGCAGAACATCATGACGTCGTAATGATGATTGGCAGTCACGTCAGCCAGTAAACGCCGACCTAGGAGCAGAGCAACAATAACAAAAGGACAGGAGAGTGGAAAAAAACACAATATACACAGAACACACGTGGAACGTAACAAGTAAATTGAAAGTAAATATTATATACATACAGGCTACTTATAAAATGTTTTAGATCTGAGCACACTTATTTAAGAAATGGAATACTTTCCTATTATTAAATGTAAATATTATATTTCCACAAGTTTTTTTTTTTTTGTGTGTGTGTGCATGTGTCTGGATCTGTTATTACAGTTTACTTAAACTGAAACTAAAATTAAAACCATTAAAAAACATTTTCGGTAATTGAAATAAAATGAACGTACACTGAAATAAAATATACAAACTTTTTATTTCAGGTAGTTGTCTAGGCAGCATTTATTTTTTATTTAGTTTAACTTGATGTACTAATAAAATTAATAAAAATATCTCTATCTATCTGTCTGTCTGTCTGTCTGTCTGTCTCTCTGTCTGTCCGTCCGTCCGTCCGTCCGTCCGTCCGTCCGTCCGTCTGTCTGTAAACTACTAAAAATTACAATAAATAAATAAATAAATTAATAAAAATATTATTATATTTTTTTTTAATATAAAGGGAAAATGTTCAAAATACTCTAAAAAAAAACAACAACTAATAGTATCTCAATTATTTCCAGGTTTTTTTCATGATCATGGGAATCCTGAGTCCGTCCGTCCGTCCGTCCGTCCGTCCGTCTGTCTGTAAACTACTAAAAATTACAATAAATAAATAAATAAATTAATAAAAATATTATTATATTTTTTTTTAATATAAAGGGAAAATGTTCAAAATACTCTAAAAAAAAACAACAACTAATAGTATCTCAATTATTTCCAGGTTTTTTTCATGATCATGGGAATCCTGAGTCAGCAAACTAACCAACATATTACAATATTATCTGATACATTCAGTTTCCTGAGGGTCCCATATGCAAATAAAGAAAATAATAATAATAAAAAAAACTAAAATTATTTCTGCTTATCCAATTAACGATAACAGTAAACCAGGAATTTTTATTATTGTTATTGAAAATACTAAGTGATACGTTACCGAATCACAGTTCATTCGATTTTTAACATTTTAAATCGATTCTTGACCGATTTCAAAAGTCTATGTTTCAAGATCAATACATATGCATAGGCAGAATATGTTATGAATGCACTGAGAAAATGAGTGAATCGTTACACCCAGATGATATATATCTGGATATATTTGTTTTTGACAGAAATGAAACAAAATAACTAAAAAAAGCCTGGCATCAGTGCAGAAACTGCTTCATGCTCAACTTAAAAACAGATTGTAAATCGTGATAGGATGAAACACACTGGAACCCATTATGAAAAATAGCTGATATATAAACACAAGTAACTGTTGTGTTTATAAGTGAAGATGTGCCATGCTAGGCAACCGTCAACAACTAAACTTTGTGTTTTCTAGCAGAGCCCCCTTTTAACAAGGTTCAACTTGACTTGTTTGGGACAAGTCCACTTTTTTTCCACATGACATATAACGTCAAGCAATCTATCGAGGTATAAACGTCGTAGAAAAATCTAACAGGAAAAACAAAAACTCTTGCGCAACAGTTTTGAGTGACAGCGTGGAGTCAGAGTTGTTTCCCGTAAGGCGAGTGCCTTGAGCAGGCCTCTGCGGGTGTGAATTTGTGTGTTTGTGTCAGAGGAGGGTAATGATAAGGTTCTGCGCAGCAGATGTACAGGCCGTGCCCATGAGTGACAGCAGGAGAGTCTTGTCAGTGGCGTCGCTCCTCTGCGGACCATCCATGCAATTTCTCTTATTACAAGGCTAGACAAGGCACACAACAACCACAACAAAAGCAATTACATTTAATTAGACAACAACAACCCAAAGACAGTCTCGGACATAGCGCTAGCAAATAAAAGGAATCGTGAGGCGACCGAAGAGAGTATAATGAATGATACATCAAAGTCCATAGCTAAATGACTGTTTCATTAGTGGAGTCACAAAATTGCATGATTTCTTCAAAGCAGAGAGAGCAGAGATGAGATGAGTAAGATAAAGGGGAGTGGAGAGAAAGAAAGAGAGAGAGACAGACAGAGACGGGACAGAAAAGTGAATGATCCCAGAGCAATTTTAAGGAACTATCCTTCTTGATATGTTAGTCGCTTTGAGTGTAAGGGTGGAAGTTCTGATCTAAAATAACTTTTAATAAAGCAAAATGGTTGCTGTATGTCTGTAGATCGTGAGCCAGGATGCTTTTGCATTTTGTGTTGCAGTAATGATGCATTTTTCTAGGCCAACCCGGAAGTTACCTCCCTCGACGAAAACCCTATAGAACTGTTTCATTGGCTTTTAAATTGTTGCAGAAAATAAGCTCTGTGACCAACAAAATTTTGATACTTTTACTTTTTGTTCATCATGATAATTTTCACAAATGAACACAACTTTTTACCAATTTTGAAGCCTATACACTCGCCAGAAGTAAAAAGCTAAATGCAGGCAATGAACGAATTACATGACTTCAACGTAACCATCACTAATATTCCGACAACTTTTTCAGTGCTTAAGACATGTTTTACCTGAAAGTTTGAGTTAGAATAGTTTGCAAGAGCATGATTATAAACACAACAAGGTTGTAAAGACTAGTGTGTAGATGAGTTTACCTGTTTGGTGTGATGACAACTTCTGTAGCAGGGTTATTATTGTTAACTAAAACTTAAACCATAAAAAATGTAATTATTTGAAACAAAAACATGAACTGAAATATAGCTTCATTTATGAAATTAGCTAGTTGCCCAAAAAAACAACAACAACAAAAAAAAACATATATTTTCGTTTAATTTAACTTGAAGTACTAAAATAACTAAATTTATAACTAATAAATAAAAATTAATAAAAATATATAGACCAAATAAATAAATAAATAAAAATGACAAAATCTACAACAAAATTATAAGTAAAAAATATAAGTAAAATTCAAGTGAAAACAGAAAATACAAAAATAAAGTCTAATTTAAAATACTAACAAAAACTACAACAGTATATCAATGATACTACAATTTCACTGCTCTCAACAATGTCAGAGGAAGTATGTTTAATTCTGGAGTTTATAACTAAATATATTTTTAATGGTTTTAGTAGATAATAACTCTGGTTGAGATTGCTTCTGAAAATTAATAACATGTTTGTCGGGATCCAAGAAAAGTGTCATTTAATCTTATTGGGACTGAAATATTAAACATTCAACAGTAAGGATTTTCCCTTTAGATCAACCAAGCCAGTTCTGATTTCACTGCCCCACTGCAGAATAATGATCAATATTTTCTAGAAATATTTGTATTAAATATATTTTAAATTCTTGACTGTTTTTCAGAAACGTTCTCATACTGTGGGCCATAGTGTTACCTGTATTAAGCGGATCAGTGCTTGGAACACCATCATTCATACAGATAATTGAGAGGTCCACATTTGTGATTTTTCTTTCCTTCTGTGGCACAGCTAAACACTCAGCTCAGCTTTATGCTGAGAAGAAAAACTGTTCTCCACTAGTTGGCACAGATTAAAACCACAGTCCTCTTCTTCTGTTATTGCTGCTGACTCTTAGCATGCTGTCTCTGCCACTCTGCATAATGCGTTTGCCTGGCTTGCTCCTAATTTCCCAAGTTTCTCATCACTGTCAGGCGTGCGCTCTGAGAACATGAAAGACAAACAGCTGCGGTCTGCCGCTGCACCGCTGTCGCCAGGCCTGCCCATCTGTCTGTGGGGATCGGCGGTCGGGAGCTGGTGCTGCTGTTGCTGCTGCAGTGGGAGATCTGATCTGCGCTGTTTGGTTTAGCCTGACTGCAGCTTTCACTGGTAAATAAAGCTGGTCTTAGATGTTCTCCCAGACTGGTTTTAAAGGAGTTTAGTGCAACTTTCAGATGGGAGACCAGCTGGCCGCTCCGGCTGAGAAACAATCTTAAACCTGCTAAGACCAACAAACAAGCAGTCTGATTTACGCAGGGTAGTGTTGGACCAACAATATGCACATTCAGGCCATCCAAGATGAGTTTCTTCATCAGAGCAGATTTGGAGAAATTTAGCATTGTGTCACTTGCTCACCAATAGATGCTGTCAGAATGAGAGTCCAAACAGCTGCTAAAAACATCACAGTAATCCACATGCAATCCAAACTGTTGCTTCTGACTAAAATTTGTGTCCTCTATCCATAATATTGCTTTCTCCAGTGAAAAAAATCATCTTGTCTGAATCAGGAGAGAGATAAGCACAGATTAAGCACCATTTACAAGCCAAAATAGTGTTTTTTTTCAGTGGAGGGAGTGGTATTATGAATTATAGACTCATATTTTGGCCATAAACTGTTTTAATCTACCTTAAAAATGGTTTTACAGCGTCTTAATGATGAATATGTTTCTTACAAACATGTAGCTTTTCACTTTTCACAGATGTTAATTGATGGACTGGACTCCAAATTGAAAATTTCTGGAAAATTTCAGCAAATTTTCAGTTTGCAGACAATAAGTGACAATAAGAACTTTGGCTTTTGGATTCAAATTTAGATGGAAGATGCCCTTGGCAGCCAATAAATCATTGCACAGAACACACTGTGGTTGCAAGTCTTGTTTATTCTTGTTGCAAATTAACCTGTATTTAATGCGGTATGGGTCTTATTTACTTTTACATTCTTGAAAATAAAGGTTCTTTATTTGAGTCAATGGTTCCATGTAGAACCTTTAACATCCATGGAACCTTTTGGGGCAGTCGTAGTTAGAGAGTTGGACTTGTAACCCGAAGGTCGTGGGTTCGAGTCTCTGTACTGGCAGGGAATTGTAGGCGGGGGGAGTGAATTACCAGTGCTCTCTTCCATCTTCAATACCAAGACTGAGGTGAGACCCTTGAGCAAGACACTGAACCCCCAACTGCTCCCCGGGCGCCACAGCAAAAATGGCTGCCCACTGCTTTGGGTGTGTGTTGACGGTGTGTGTGTGTGTTCACTACTCACTGCTGTGTGGGATAAATGCAGAGCACAAATTCTGAGTATGGGACACCATACTTGGCTACACGTCATGTCACTCACTCACTTTCCATTTCACAAAAGGTGGAAAAAAGGTTCTTTAGAACATATAAAATGTTCTTCACACTAAAGAAAAACTGTTCACTGAAAGGTTCTTTGGGGAACTGAAAATGGGTCTTCTATGTCATTGCTGTGAAAAACCCCTTTTGGAATCTTTATTTTTACGAATGTATCTTGCAAAAGTTCTGGGCTGTGAGCCTTCAGTTAAGAACCATTGGAATAAGTGATTGATGATTTCTCCCTAATGCCCAAAACATGCAGAAAACAGGTACAACAACTGCATTATACGCCTACATTTGCATAAAAAAATCTCCAATTGTTTCCCAACCAAGTCCAGAGCATCTCAGAGCAGTGAACTGTACAAGTCTGACTGTGATGAGAACCAGAGTGGGGCTGGACCAAAGCATCTCCGGCAGGGCTTTACTAGCTTGTTTATCACATTTTGACAGTAATAGGAAAGCAGTCCACCCTCTTTCCGCACCGCTCCTTACCCTCAGACAGACCATTTATCTGCTGTAGAGCCCCATTCAGAGCCAGAACCCTTAACTAAACCCCTGCATCCTCTATACTGTATATCTCACTGGACCAAAACACTGTTCAGCTGTATAAGGTGAACTCCTACATGATCTTGAAAAGGACTCAGTATTAAGCTGAACGCTGCAAGACCTCATATGTGACCTAGATAACCTCTTAACTGTAAAAAACTTTTGACAAGTTTCATATTTGCAAATAGGATGGAGTGATTTCTTCTTCTTCTTCGCCTTTTTTGTTCTTTCAATGATATGCAGTTAGGTCTATAAGTCTGAGATTTAAACCTGGAAGTAAACAAATGGAATGAATGAATGAATGCTTTGGGATTATAAAATAAAATAAAACAGATACATTTATTTAAGATTTTGCATTGATTTAGGTAAACAAATTGTGAAAAATATGATGAAAAATTGTGAAAATAAAATATTTTCTTATTTTATTTTAAAATAGTAAAAAGTGTATAGTAGTGGTCTCAGTTTTGGACTCCACAAGAACAATATTATAACATATTTTATATAATTTAATGTTGGGCTTTACAATATAATACTTATAATACCTAATAGGGGAAGTCGTGGCCTAATGGTTAGAGAGTCGGACACGTAACCCAAGGTTGCGGGTTCGAGTCTCGAACCCAGGGTAGGTGGGGGGAGTGAATGTACAGCACTCTCTTCCACCTTCAATACCACGACTGAGGTGCCCTTGAGCAAGGCACTGAACCCCCAACTGCTCCCCGGGCGCCGCAGCATAAATGGCTGCCCACTGCTCCGGGTGTGTGTTCACGGTGTGTGTGTGTTCACTGCTGTGCGTGTGCACTTTGGATGGGATAAATGCAGAGCACTAATTCCGAGTATGGGTCACCATACTTGGCCACATGTCACGTCACTTTACAATATGAAAATACAATATAGTTAGTTTTATTAATCTGAAAATCTGTATAAATCATGAAACATTTGAATTCATGCACTCAATTGGAAAATGATTGCATACAAATCAAATTAGACTGATTTATTTCATACATTCAGTACTGTCGAAAATCATTCTCAGATTTCTGACAAAACATCACCTGTGTGTTTGAAAAGAATAACGCAACTTTCCAGAAACATTCTCACACTAGCGTCAGGCCATTGGCCATTATTATTGTTGAAGCCTGCCACTAAATATAAGAATTATACTACTGGCATAAAAAGCAATCCATACATTGTGTTTTCATGCGTGTCAAAAAAGAAAAGAATGAGGGGTGCTTAGTTGAGGTAAACTTCAATTTACACGTTTCTGGTGTCTCAGACCACAAGCATAACCTCACGCTCCCAAAACTATGTTTAAAATGTCTGGCATTCACTTGAGCTTTCAAAACCCATAAACTATGTGGGCCGGCCAGTTATCGAAATAAATGATGGCATTTCAAGCATAGTCATCATTTGAATGGTTTACACAAACCGTTATCATCTTTCTACGGCCAAGTCATGTCTCCCAGTAGTGCCACCTGCGTGTTTTGCGAGAGCGAGCAGGCGTCAGCGTAAGTGACTGGAGCTCGGGCCACCAGCATACCAAACACAGCTGTGCTTATGCAGGAGGAAATGCCACAAACATCCTATTGCTGCAGTCTCCTTCCACACACACTGTCTGTCAAAAGCTCATGACGGAAACAAGGACTGTTTACTGGTAGGGCTGAGATGACAATATCATGATTGTGTTATTGAAACAGGGCTTTACAGCAGACAATGTGGTGAAGTTGACACAATAACAGACCAAACGTATCATTAGACGTCCATTAGAGACTTTTGAAGCTACAGACCAATTCAAACCCAAAGTAAGATGTAAAGGAGGATAACAAACCATTTTGCTTTGACGACTAACATTAACAATTGGCGGGTAATGCTTAAATATTCAGGAAATAAATAAAAGCTACACATTACTACACACACTATACACTCTACAATATATATATATATATATATATATATATATATATATATATTGTTACGTTGAGACGTATGCTATATATATATATATATATATATATATATATATATATTGTTACGTTGAGACGTATGCTGTGTCTGTGAGTCTTTCTCTCTCTCTCTCTCTCTCTCTCTCTCTCGCAGGTTGCCCTGAAAAGGTAGTGCTGATAGTCCTGTTGGTTGAAATTGTTGTGGTTGTTGATAAGAATGAGAAATAACTCTGTTTAGTGCCTTGTTGTAAATACTGTGTCATTTATTTTCCCTTTTCACCTTACCCACCCAGTGTTTTTCTTTTCTAAATTGTTTTTGCAGACTGTTTTCTTTTATTTTAACGTGACTGAGTGTTTTGCCCGTTACTGTAAATACTGTATCACATCATTTCACCACAGAAGCTGTGGGGGTTGGGTGCCACTTTTTTTGTGAACATTTAGTTTTCTCCTGTTTCTGGGTTAGTCAGGGAGTCAGTTCAGTCCCTCTATTTTTGTTTAGACTTTTTCTTTTTTGGGGGTAGTAAGTTTTCTTATGGAAAAGGTACATTCAGTTTTGTTTGCTATTTTGGCCTTGGCCCAACCCTGAAGCCCATTCGCTTCCTTTTTGATGTTGTGTGCTGATAGTGTATATTGAACATAACTAGTACAAAAAAATTATAATAATAAAATAAAAATAAATAATTAAAAAAGAAAGATTACCAGCAGTCCGTTGTAAAGACCTTTATTTATGTTATTTTCCTCGACCCTAGACCTGGGAAGCAACAGTATATATATATATATATATATATACTGTATATTAGGGGTGTAACAGTTCACAAAATTCACGGTTCGGTTCGATACGATACAGTGGAGTGGTGTCACGGTTCGGTACGTTTTCAATACAGCAAAAAGAAAGAAATGCCAAAAATTCATATCTCGGTATTTTTTGGCCGATTTGCGATACTGTCACTTTACAGTCAGTGCTATCATAAAATTAGACTTACTTGTAGGTTTAAAATTCTACATGTCACATTTATTGTGCAACTACAAATATTTCAGCGAAATGTGAAATGTAAGTTATGCATTCAGGAAGACAGCACGTCTCAAACACATTAAACAGCGCGAGTAGCCTAGTGTCTCTGTCAGCGGCACATGCAGCCTTTCTGTCAGAGCACATGACGGGCCAAGCCGCTTAAACTAACATGCGAAACGAAACTATAAACTATGTCTTACCAGTTTTTAAAGGCCTTAATATTAAGCTTGTCACATGTTTAGAATAAATTGATCTAAGCACTTTTTCCGCAGCTGCTCAGTCTGTGTCCTCCGCTATATTTTCAGATGCGCTGGTATATAAACTACTGTGTATCGATATAAACGGTAATGCCTCATATCGAATCATATCGATATATCGTACAAACTCGATATACTGCCCAGCTCTAATATATATATATATATATATATATATACTGAATCACCACAGATCATATAAAAAAGGGTTAATATTTCATTTGCCCAAAAGTTTGCCTCATGTTTTATGAAAATATTAATTTTGTCTCAGATAACTCTAAAGCTATGACTGTAAGCATCAAACAAATCAGTAGGTTTGCATTCTATGTTATCATTTTCTAATAAAATGTGCATGAATTCCAACAAAATGTGCATGGATTCATGAGTTACATGTATTAGTTGTATGATTTTTAAAGTTATTTATTTTGTGTTAACACTGTATTGTGCTTTCACATTGTACTACATTGTATGGCACAGTGTTAATGTAAAAAATAAAAAATGCTGCTTATATCATGGCATTTTAATCAAATGATCCAGAATTGCAATAAACAATCTCTGTTAAGAAGTTTCTGAGCGTTTTTGCATCTATGTCAATAATTCAAGTCACTTCAAGTCATTCAATAAAGCCAACTCTTTCACAGGCCACTCTATTCTCAAGATGAAAGTACTGGATGAGTTAACCTGTCACACATGAAGACTGACCACCAAAAGGTAAAAGTAAGCAGAAAATTGCTGGGTAATGACTGTTCAGCCTTTATTCCTGAAAAGAGAGCATCCTTTAGCATTAGAGGAGCATTACAAAATTACACAAGCACTGCAGAAATCATGCCATTCAGAAAGATATGAAATAATTCACCTATTAATAAAGTAGAGACCTCACAGATATAGTTCTACGGTAAATGTAAGACTGAGACGAAAACCAGCACCCTTAACTCTAATGGGCTGCTTCTTTATAATTAACCTGGGAAAGGTCACATATCAAAGAGCCTCATACAGCACTGGCGCCACAAACTCTTCTCTTTGACCACTAATGACTCCTGAGAGAGTAGGTGTCAACAATGCTTAGCCTCTATTTTATCATTTATAATGCTAAATGGTATTATTATCCTAACATTCATAATAAACATAATTAACATAACTTCTAATAGGTGTCTATGTAATTGCCTAATCGATTGAGATCCCTCGTACAACTGACCCACAAAGCATTTAAGCCACATTTGCAAATATATAAATGTCACAGGTGCTAAACTAGAGCTTTTCCAACTTCACATTCTGAGCCATTTTTGGATGTATGAGGTCAGTTCAGCTCAAGTTCGCACAGGCGTCCTATAGAGGAACCACAGGTGTAGTTTATGACATTAACATGATTTTACTATTGTTTGACAACCACAAATAGTTACAATCCATGAGTTCATGCAAAAATGAAGATTCTATCATCATTCACTCACCATTCATTTTGTTTTAAATCAGTAAACAAAGTTACCAACTAACAACTTCTCAGACCCCTTTAGTGACTTTGGTAACACTTTAGATTAGGGAACAGATATTCACTATTAGCTAAGAGTTTACGCTCAATAAACTGCTAATTTGCTGCTTATTAATAGTAAGTAAGGTAGTTGTAGGGATAGTTTTGTATAGGTATGGAGTAGTGTTAAGGGATCTAGAATATGGTCATGCACAATAAGGCACTCATATATGATTTTTAAAGGGATAGTTCACCCAAAAATGAAAATTTGATGTTTACTCTGCTTACCTCCAGCGCATCCAAGATGTAGGTGACTTTGTTTCTTCAGTAGAACACA
>NW_015544159.1:315211-333427 GCF_001515605.1 Sinocyclocheilus anshuiensis
GCGAACTCATTCGGGAGTGGTGACTTTCCACGTATTCCCAACTTCTGAGCCTGCTCGCCTGAAGTTATGGTCGATTGCTCTTCGGCTGGATATCAACACACCCATTAACGTAAACTACGCCAGAGCGCGTACACACCTCACGCACCGGATGCCGTGCACGCGCTCAAGGCAGTTGGACATAGTGGTGTATTAGAGGTAAAAAATTATATAAATACTGTTCGGTTTCTGGCACAAACCGATCGTTTCGTGTCTTATGACATCAATGTGTCATCACGAGAGAGAGATTTCTGTCCTTCCGTTAAAAATCCATTACACCAAAACGCTGACACTTGACAGAACTTGTGAACTTTTTGAATCATAAAAATGTTGGTAGAATGAATTGTCAAAGGAGTAACATAAATCTATCAGATTTCATAAAAAATAACTTCATTAGTGTTTCGAAGATAAAAGTCTTAATGGGCTTGGAAAGACATAAAAGTGAATGATGACAAAATATTTTTTATTTGAGTGAACTATCACTTTAATTTTTACAATTGCAGAACTTTAATTTTTAGATAAACTATTTACAAATAAATAGCTTTGGCCACTTTTGGTGGCCAAAGCATTTCCTGTACTTGACCAATAACGTTTATATTGGCAGGTTTAATAATGTCACCAGACCAGCTATATACATGTAAGTTCATGTAACTATAATTATATAGTTCATCACTTTGCCAGCGTACTGTAAGTTACATCACAATATTCAGTACCCGAATATCACAGATGCTCACCAGGAGCCCATCTGCTGAGTCATTTGAGACTGGGGAATGATGTTCGAGCTGCTTTAACATGTACTGGGGAGAGTAGGTTTGGCCGGACTGACTGATAGCCTCATTAGCATTACAGAGAGATCAAAACAGACCCAATGACGGACAGAACAACCCACTACTGTTTCCCTATCACAGCACTGATGGATGGTAGCAGTGCTGCCTGAGGATGTGAACCACTTTCTGCTGATTGTAGGCCAGCATGCGATAAAGTGTTAGACACTTCTTTTGTGTCAGTAAAAATTAAAATTCTGTTATTTACTCACCGTCATGTCGCTGTATGGCTTTCTTTCTCTTTCTGTGGAACATAAACAAATATATATTTTTTTCTTTTTTTTTTGTCCACTTAAAAGGTTCTGGCTACCAACATTCTTCAAAATATCCTAATAGAAAGAAAAGCCATATAGATTTGAAACAACATGAGGGTAAAATTGAATTTTCATTTTTGGCTAAACTATCCCTTAAAAATTGAAATAAATAAATAAAACCGTATGTGACACTCCCTTCTAATTTCTTACAAGAATGATTTAGAGGGTCTGCTGACATTTAGACATTATGTGCCTAAATACTTGAGATATTTAAATATGCCGCTCCTATTAAGATGATCATTTCCAGTATAAAGAACCCATAACAAGCATAAAGCTTTCCAAACACTCCTATAAAGAGAGAGGTTCACACATCATAAGACTAAGAAACTGAACATGCAACGTTTCTCATGGGTAAGAAATCTTAGTACAAATCTCTTTGCTTTGATCATACATTAGAGACACAAACAAGTCAGCCGCCCAAAACTAGAGCTCAAACCTCAGAACGAGGATGTTAACGTAATTTAACCAATGTCATTTTAAAAGGCGGCAGCGGTGCCAGGCTCCGTGCTGCAATGATAAACGGAGAATAAAGCGCAGAGCTGCAGCGAGACACAAGTGCTGAATCCCGCCGAGCACTCAGTGTTTAACTAGTGTTGCATAGTTCAGGATCACCACACTGAGCTGGCAAGTGCTGTCCTTCACTGTCTAAGGGCTGTGTTTTCCTGTGGCATCAGATAAAATGACTCCATAAAACAACAAACTCAAATTCCAGTGATTAACTGAAGCTCAACTCTAGCTAGTAAAACATGACTGTTGTGTGGGGTTCAAGAAGCAAGTGGCAACATTGGCTGATGGAGGGTTAAAGGTCAGTGTTTTGGTGTGAGCCAGTTATGATTTATGGTTCATCACGTTTCATAATCTAGAAATTGTAAATGTTCATGTGGTAGGAGGGGCAAAAACATTATTGCTTATTAAATGCACACTTCAGTGTTCAGTTGACCAGAAACCTGTCTATTTTTTTTAAGCAACGTTCTTTCCTTTCATTTTCTCCAAAGGCATTAAAAAAAAAAAATGTAAAAAATTGTTTCAATAAAGACTCCAACCTGCTGGAGAATAAATTACATGTCATCTTATTATGAAATTAGATTTCAAGCAAACAACAACAACAACAACAACAACAACAACAATAATAATAATAATAATCTGTCAGAAAGACAAAGGTAGTGTATGTTGTTCACTCAAAAATGAAATTTTGGTCATCATTTACTCACCTTCACACCTATTCACAACTTTCATACCTATTGCTGTGGGGTAAAAAAAAAAAAAATATTTTGAAGAACGAATAAACGGTTTGTACATACCAGTGTTGTTTTATAGATATATTATTATAGTTTTTTTTTATCAATATTCTAAATTATTTGATTTTTCTATTTTCTGTTTGCACTTTAATGTTAGTTATAGTGTTATAGTCATGTTTACATTATACATTATTATAGTAATGTAATATAGTAATTGTTTTTTTTTTTTGTTATAGTTTTGTTGTGTAATTTTTCTTATTGTCTATATAGTCTTGTCTGTTTGTTTGTGTTGCATTAGTTTTAGTTATTTTAGTATTTCATGTTAGGCCAAACTAAAATGGAGAAATGTTTTCTTGAAAACTAGCTGAAATAAAATGTTTAATTTTTTCATATTTTATTTCAGTGGACCTTTTTTTTTTTTAATTGTTTACATTTTAGTTAACAATAACCCTGGTCCATACAATGAAAATCAGTGAGGTCCAAAATTCGAAACATTAGAAACATTTATTTTCTTCAAAATATCTTGGCAATGCTTAATTGAGACATGATTCTGGTATCTGTGGTGACAGCGCTTTCTCTGATTGGTAGATTGCACTTCAGAATTGTGGGTAAAGTAGTATTTTATGGGCACTTGAGTTAGTGACTTGGACTCCAGTTGCATTCTAATAGAATTCAGACTTCACTCCAGACTCGACCTGAAAAGGCTTAATACTTGACTCGACTCAACAAGAAGAATTCGTGAAAGATGTTCATGTCTTTCTGTCTTCACTTGCAAAGAAATTAAGGTTTTTTAGGAAAACATTCCAGGATTTTTCACCATATAATGGACTTAAATGGTGACCAATGGGCTGAAGGTCCAAATTGCAGTTTCAGGGAAGGTTCAAAGGGCACTTCAAAATGATCACAGTTGAGGAATAGGGGTCTTATCTATTAAAACGATCGTCATTTTCTAAAATAAAATAAAAAAAAATAAAACTATATATACTTTTTAACCACAGATATTTAATCAAAAATGCGCGTCCGCAAATTCACGCATTACGTAATCACGTTGCAAAGGTCATGCGTGGTTAGCTATTCTTCTGTTTACTCCGGTTCAAAAAGGTAGGGTAGGGCGAAAAACTCCATCTCATTTTCATTCTCATTTATTTATTTTTTGTAAAGGGCATTTGACTTTCTTTGCACGTTCTCTTTATAAACACTGGGTCGTATACTTCCGCCTATATCATGCATGACCTTTCAAACGTGCATTATGTAATGCGTGAAGTCGAGCTAGTGCAAGACGAGTATTTGTGGTTAAAAAGTATATCATATTTAATTTTTTTAAGAATATGGCGATCATTTCGCTAGATAAGACCCTTATTCCTCAGCTGGGATCATGTAAAGCCATTTGAAGCTGCACTGAAACTGCAATTTGGACATTAGCCCGCTGACCACCATTGTCCATTAGGCTATAGAGAAAAATAAAATAAAATAAATTAAAACCTTAATTTCTTTGTGACTGAAGAAAGAAAGACATGAACATCTTTGATGAGATGGGGGTGAGTAAATTATCAGGAATTTTTATTCTGGAAGTGAACTAATCCTTTAAAAACATGAACGAAAAATCTAGCCTTAAACCGGGCACAAAGTTTTATCAACCTTTTTGTAATATAGGCAGATATGGCTTTTCTCTCTCTTAATGTGTGTGTGTGTGTGTGTGTGTGTGTGTGTGTGTTCAGGTAATGCAAAAACTGACACTTCAAATAAACATTTTGATAATCGCTAATCAGTTATTCAGATGCAGCACCTAAAAAAAATAAGTAATTATGTAGGCTATTTAATATCTTAATTGGTTTGGTTAATTATGGAAAAAATAACGCATATGGGTTAATATATGATTTAAACTATATGTGATATAGTTTACCAATATCACACGAGATAGAGTGCTGTTTTTCCCGAATATCTGCACGATTGCAAATGTGATATTGATTTTACATTGATTTTATACAATATTTCAATAAACAATTAGTTAATATTACGTGACATTTTAGACACAATATTGTATCGTCTGCTTTGCTCAATTTCGCAAATGAAAATAGTTAAAACAAAGCCACAGCATAACTTTGTGTGCATCAGAAACACAGCGATGTTTCGTTCCTGAATTAATCTACCTTACGTTGTTTTTTCTAGTCAATGATTTAGTGAGCAATTCATTAAGACAGTCACTTGCTTCGTTTCCGAATTAATCGTCCGTCTGCCACCTACTGGAGGTTTTAGTTTCATATTTTGAGTATCATTTCTTTCTTTTTTTTAATAATTTCATATTTCAATACTCATTTTTAAAAACTATTAATGTCAATCTATTATCATTATTTATGCTGTTGAATCAAAATATTTATTTCTAAAGCTACTTTTTGTAATGTCCATCCAATGCTTTACTCATCTAACACAATGTTTTTAAATTATCTTTTGGGGGGCATATTCTCACCTGAAATTGATGTGTGATTAATTAGATCTAGAATTAGATTAATTAGCATCTAGTGGCTGGCTACATCATGGTGTTAGATGATTTTGAATGAAGGGCCTCCTCAGATTAATAATTTTACATGTATTTATGTATTTTTGTATGTTGGATTGACACTATGTACAGGTAGAGGAAGACAATTTAAGCTAGAATCCTAGTAGTATCCCTGGAACATATTTTGTCTTTAAAATACAAACTTAAACGTAAATAGGATTTTTAAGGATGATAATTTATTTGCAACAATTAATGAAATTACTCCAGACTCTATATACTCGGACTCGTGACTCCAGACTCCAGACTTGACTCTGACTCCAGTTTAAAGACTCAAGACTTGACTTCGGACTTCAGACTTCAGACTTCAGACTTGTGGACCTGTCTGGTGTGAATTAAGCTAAACTTGCAGGGAATGGAGGTTTAATGCCTAGTTTGTTTCAGTGACACTCTAAAAATTGGGGTGGTAGTGGTGAAAAACAAGCGGGTTAAATACTTGATGACATACAACTAATTTCTGTTCGGGTAAGGAAGAAAAAAACAGAGGCAAATCAACACCCACAGAGGGCTGGCGAACACACAGGACTTCTGTTTGCTCTCAGCGAGCAAGCAGCGAAAGAGACGCTGCGGTTTCTCTCTCGCACTCGGCCCTCACTGAGGCTTTTATGAGAGCAGATAGTCAAATTCTCATTTCAAGATCTGCGTTTAACCTCAGTCCAGCAGGCGCTTGTACCGCAGAGCTCCTAACTCCTCTCATCTCATTTCTCTTTAACTAGAGGCCCCGCTGATGCCGCAGCACACATTAATACTCGCAGGCCGCTGGCCAAGCACCACTGTGTCGAGCTCCATGGCTGATTCATTGCAGAGAACACCCAGTAGCTAAAGCACACTAGAGAGATGGGGCATTACTCCAGGAATTAGATTTTCAGCTTTTGTACTACGATAAAACCCTAAGTAACAGAAAACAGGCATAAACACACACTCATGCCATTTCTGTGAAATTTGGTCATGTCAGCTGTACTCAACCAAAATGAACAATAATAAAACACAAACAGGCTGCATGATGAATTGGTGAATTTAAAGTTCATCTACAAAATTTTATGTACAGTGTAATAAGCATGTTTAATCCTTGATTCCCAGGTTTTTATTTCAGAGAGTGAAATAAATATTGTTTCATCACACGCGCGCGCGCACACACACACACACACACACACACACACATAAAACAAGCTTAAACCTCCAATGGCCTCCTGCAACGAAATACAACAACCAAATTCATCATGAGCCCATTGTTCATTAAGAAGAGCCCAATATTATCTAATGTAAATGTGACACAAATTATAATAGAAACAAGTTAAATATTAGATCATGTAAATTGATGATATGACCCCAAGGTTTGTCAGGTTAGCATTATGGTGGCGAAACAAATATTTCAGCCATGCATTATATTATATTATATTATATTATATTATATTATATTATATTATATTATATTATATGTAAATGTAAATGTATATTGTAACTGCAAAGTCTTGCCTGCTTTACTTTTAATTCAAATAGTTGTAATGTGTTTAGTTCTTTTGTTGAAAGAAAATATTTAAAGGAAAAAGTTTTTGGCCATGCAAAATATTTACATTAAAAAAAAACATTTGGGGGGGGGGGGAATCATAAATCCTGATCTAGAAATCAGGTTTTCTAAATTTAAGGAAACTTGATGAAACAAAATAAGACTTTCATAAAATAATTATGTAAATATGTGCCATTTTAAAAGTACAAACAATGTTACATAACGCCTATTAAACAAATAATAAAAAAAAATAAAATAAAAAAAATCAGAGGACAAGGTTTTGGCTAAGGACAGCAAGTATGAGTTTGTTTATGGCACGTCAACTCCACTCAACAAATGCGTTGCAAAGCTGGAGTTCTGACAAGCGTGCAGGTACAAACAGCACGCATGACAGCAAATGAAGGACCATACTACTCTTTGCTATATTCTTGTGACATGCTGTATTACTGGTTTCGGCGGCACGATGGCCAAGGCATATCTTCAAATGTCTGCACTGGAGCCGTGCCTGATCAACCCCTTCATTACGAGAGCCAGACTGCCAAACTTATATTTTTCTATATGCCCTGCCTTTCAGAAATAATAAAATGCTTGGGTGGGATGCCATCAATTTTTTTCCTCTCCGAGAGTATGCGGCATGTTCGCAAGTGCAGCAGCGTGTACGATTCTTTTTTTTTTTCGTCAGAATGATCACAAACATCTTTCAAATACTAACTTGCTCTGTATGGATATAAATTACACAGGAAGAGGAACACTTAGCATATAGTTTAGGAAACCAAAAACTAGCCAAGAAATGACTCCAAATATACACAGTTCACTAAAATAGTAGCTATGTCTGGTTTCACATTGCGAGTCTCATGAATTAGCCTGCTACGCTAGGCCTTCAGGCCACAATATACGCCTGTCGCTCATGTCCAATGAAAAAAAAAGCACTGTCTTTCAGACAACAAAGACATCAACACTTAATTATTACCGCAATCAAAACGATCTTCAGCTTAACACTGAGAATGTCAGATGTATTCTCCATATTCAGTGCATTTAAAACATGACCACAAACCCATTAACCACTGAGGCCAAACTGGCGGCTGGGAGCTCTTGGATGGCAGCCAGTGGGAGTGAAGGTAAAAAATTGTGTGTGTTTATGTATTTAGTCCTTTTTAAAGACATGCTCACACACCCTGACACTTTACATTGGCTCCAGGATGTGCAGTTTAATACTTTGAAACGCTCTCTCTGTCTCTGATCTTAATTATAGAATTTTAAATATCCATGACGCGTGGGCAGGTACCCATAATAACATATACGCCAGCTTGTAATTATTGACTTTATTTACTTTTTGGATGTTTGTTTGAAATAATGCACTGCTGGTATAGTGATCTGGAGATCAAAGAGCTCAGGACGTTATTAACATGCGCTCATCAGGCAAGGATAATCGTTTAAAGTGTAATTACTTTGCCAAGCCCAAGATAATCGTGTTTTTTCTTGCTCTTGGCAATTTTAATATTATGATTCAGACGTTAGTGTGTCCCACAAGGGCTGTTTAATGGAAGAGAAAGAAAACATCTTTTAAAGAGGTTTGTATCTCTATTCATAACTTCTAGGCTGACGAGTTTTCAGGCATAAGACGTTATGTAAGGGTGCCAGCTGAAGTGAGCTAGTTCACTGACAGGAACAGACATGTTTCTTAAATCAAAGACAATTATTTAAAATTACTAAGCTATATTTAGAAGTTATAGGCCTATAGCCTATCAGTGTCAGAAGTTTAAATAGCACAAATATAAGAGTCTCGTGCCACCTAGTGGAAAACCCTTTTGCTGCAACAGGAAATATTAAATATGGTTTGATTTTCAACAAACAGACTTATGCCAACTAGTGGCAAAGATGAGAAAAACACGTGCTAGGAAACATGAGGGGAAGATTAAAGCGCCTGTTTCTCACACAAAGCTATCACATTACTTCAGAAAACATTGTAAATGCATCGCACGAGTCATATGGGCTACTTTTATTGTGACCCATGTTGTCATTTTTGAAGCTCGACAGCATTCATCACCGTTCACTTTCACAGAACGGAAAAAGCAGTCAACATTTTTTTTGGTAATTAGGCCTACCTCACGTTTCAATGGAAGAGATAAAGTCGTACCGAAACGACAAGAGTGAGGAAATGATGTTCATTTTTGAGGCGTGTTTCAGATCACAAAATACTCAAACATGCATCTATTTTCAAATAAAGATGAAACCAGTGGATTTACAGAGAAGGAGCAATTTTCAATAACAAGTTAATTCATTTTAAGTCTACACGCTCGGTAACCTCGTTTTATCTTTCTTCTGACACTCCGTGATGGATTATGATAGCCAGGGGATCTGGGTTGTTTTTAAGGCATCA
Source organism: Sinocyclocheilus anshuiensis (assembly GCF_001515605.1). Classification (NCBI taxonomy): domain Eukaryota; kingdom Metazoa; phylum Chordata; class Actinopteri; order Cypriniformes; family Cyprinidae; genus Sinocyclocheilus; species Sinocyclocheilus anshuiensis. Next base: position 324,065 of record NW_015544159.1, read on the forward strand.
TCTGATGAAACTAATTTGACAGGAAATTGAAGAGTGAGAGGATCGCTGATTAAGGTCACAGTGGTAGCAGAGGCAATTTCAGGGATGGACGTCAACTGTGCTCATGGGAGTCTTTGTCTCCCTCTCTCGTGACCCCTGTGCATTCAAGTTTGGGTGTTTCTCTGCTTCTGCCTTTAAAGGTGAAGTGTGTCATTTCTGTGCCCCTAGCTAGCAGCACTAAACAGAAACGCAATCTGTTTGTTTGAACGGTCTGACCAGCCTGGCACAACAACAACACTAAAATGTAGTTTGGCAGATGTGCAAATCCAATGTTTATGTAATATCCTGACTACTAAAATGCCTTGGATTGAATCAATATAGATGTAGTCAAGCCTTACTCTACTTCTGCCATTAAAGATGAAGTGTGTAATTTTGCCAAGATGACCAGCAAGTGAACTGATTTTGGGTATTGGTTCATTCTTATCAGAGTTTTATCATAGACACGATTTTTCATTTCTAGTTTTCCATTATAGAGGATCATGCTGCTAGTACATCAAACCAGATTTTACATATCATGTAATATGGTCTGGCTATTTTGGCAGCAGATGCGCTACTTGCTCAGATGAAATATTGTCTTGTAATACTTTCTTCTTACTATCAGTGTTCTTGATGTAGGTAGTCAGATCGGCTCTGATTGAAGATTATTGACAAAATAGGTTTACACCATCAGATTCATCCACATAGAACAGCAGTGCACATATAGTATCAAAAATGTTCATAGTAACTTGAAATGCTGTTTCAACCAAAGATGTTGATAGTGTAATTTCAAGCAGTAAAAGTGATGTTTTCTCTTTTCAGTATATTTATGAATATAAGGATAAATGAAATTTTTATTTTTGTCTTTACCAGGAATGTTTATTTGATGTGCCCGTTTCTCTGCCTTGTTGAAACAGTCAAATATTCAAAGGCTGCACAATGAGAGTTTTTCCCTTGCTTATATATATAAGGGCTGGTAATTTAACACGTTAATTAGATTAATTGATTATGGTGAAAAATAACGCGTTAAAATTATTAACGCACTTGCCCCGCCCCAGACCTATATCTGACATTTCATACAGTTGACTTGATTGATGACAAATAGGAGGCAGGGCAACAACTCACTGCGTGATGGAGCCTAGAGAACGTATTTAGAATGTCCCTAAAATTAAAAATATGGGGCAAAAATGCCCCTACTTGAGTTTTTGTCTCATATTTACAACATAGTTAAGCAATATCACACGAGCAATAAGTGCAATAGGCTATCACACCAGTGCAAATGTGATACCGATCTTATACAGTTCAATAAATAAGAAGTTACACTCTAAAAAATGCTGGGTTAAATACAACCCAGTGCTGGGTAAAATAGGGACAAACCCAGCAATTGGGTTGTTTTGACCCAGCGGTTGGGTTACTACCCAGAAGGTTGGGTTAAACATTTAACCCAACCACTGGAATATTGGAGTGTAATATTGTGTTATTTTAGACACAATGTTGTCTGTTTTGCTCAATTTTGCCAACGAAAATATAAAGACAAAGCATAACTGTTTGTCTCCGAGCAACACACAGCAGCATTTCATTTCTTAATGCTCGTTTTGAACGAATTGGGTGAAACATTTGGCGCATTGAGCCATTGGCCATATGCGTGTTGGCTTTGAAGCGGCGCTGCACAGACCGATCGGTGTATGATATCAAAGTTCCGCGAGAGGTACATTTACTCACCCTCATGGTCCAAAAGAGTATATGTAATCAATTTTATCAAACAAAATATTTCTTGCTGAAGCTACTTTTTGTAATGTCTGTTTGATGCTTTACACAACAACAATGACTTTAAATTATCTTTGGGAGTAATTTCTCAGCCAAATTTGATGTGCGATTAATTTGCAATTAATTAGATTAATTAATCGCCACATCATGTAATTAACAAATAAAAATAAAACAACAGCAACAAAAGTTGTTCAGTTCAGTTTGGCAAGTATCTGTAACAGAATGTGTCCATATACTGAATAATTCTGTTTTGATATAACTTGGTATAAAAAAGCACAAAAATATTGCACTTTCAACTCTGGTGCAAGTCCATTCAAATGGCTATGGCATTAAGCAAATGTAGTCCACATTAGTCCACATTAGATTCATCACAATTATTTTCATTGATGACCCATTTACCAAAAATACACTTCAGCAGACATTTGATTTAGCCTTTTAAACTATAAAAAGCACGAAAAATGTTCCCCCCAAGTTCTTTAAGACAATAGAGCATCTGCATGTCAGAAGTCACAGTTTTGTCATTGGTATGTGCAGGTTATTCCAAGGCCCCATCCAGAGCTCCTCCTCATCTGACTGGGTGCGGTCACTATGTGATCCTAAAGGGTCCCTCATTTCCTGATTGTCCACTGTGGTCTCTTGTTCATCACCATTTTGCATTCTTTCACCCCCTCCTTTCGCCACGTTTGATTTTGAAGCTATACTGTCTGGGCCTGTAGTGCTGGAGGTCAGGGACCCACTGGAAAGCCTGGTTGTGAGGTTCTGTTCACCTACTGATGCGCCTGTGATTACGGGGCTGTTTAAAGGAATTCGCTCTTCATGTGTAACAGCAAGTTTGTCCAGTTTCTTAAAGTGCTTTCCCAGTCGTACTGGAGAGTTGAGCTTGATGTTGTTGGTGTGCGCAACCCGTCGTGTCCGGATTATTGAGCCGTTCTGAGCCAAGTATATGCTCCCATTAATGTTGCTGTGGCTGTTCACATTAGATAGGCGGTTCCTGTGTGATTCAGGTGCACTTTCTTCTCCAGTTGAACTGGTCTCGTATTCACGGTCTACAATAAGCTTGATCCTCTTTTTTCTACCATACTGAAAAAAGAAAACAAGTGTAAGACGACTACTTAATAACAGACTTTCATTTTAAACAGCACGCAACAGTGGTGTTCTGTCCGAGGAGGAAAGTCTTCTCAAAAATGCACAACTAAATATATGAAATTAACTGTTGTTTTTACAGATTTCTTAATAGTGTGCATAAAAGATGCATATAATGTAAAAAGATCTGTGTTTTGCTATTTGTATGGCGGGGCTCTCTATTCATTCATAAATGTTTGTAGACGGCACTGCGTGATTTCTTCCATTTTTTCATATATTGACAAATATTGGTTTGGTTATAAGAAAGATTATTATAATGTGTTAATTATCAAGATAATTTCAAGAGAATACTATAAATAAAGCAGGTTTGATGAATACAGAAGATTCCCTCCCGGACCACCACTGTTTGTCATTAAAAAGCGAAACAACCAAACACACACTAAATGTCCCTTCATGAGCTCATTAAAAGTAATGTGCTCATGGACTGAATGCCATTGGATTACAGGATTTTTTGAAAACAACAAAAACTAACCTAATTTTGATCTGAACATTAATTGCTGACCTAAACTTTTGAAGGGTGACCTCTAAAGGTAAGACCACCAATGAAATAGCATGCATGTTATTCAGTAAAGGTTAAGGAGAAATGCCAAGTTGTGCTCAGCGAGAAGAAAACAAGAAGAAGAACTCCAACCAGATGAAGACATTCAAAAGGCCAATAAAAAGTTCAACACAAGAAATAAAGGCAATGGCCAGTCTTACTGAACATATCAGAATATAATTCAGGAGGCACCGACGGTCTCAATTGCGTCTGAATTAGACTCCTCATCCTCCCCGTCTACTTCAAGGTTTCTTGCTCCATCCGAAGAGCTTGAACTATCACCCGGGCTACCACCTCTCTCTGGAGACATTTCCCTTTCTTCATTCTCATCTATAGGAGAGAGTTTGTCGATCTCTAAAGCCTTAGCTACACTACTGCTTGTCATAGAGAATCTGCTCATGCTGTGGAAATTCAAATCACGTCTACTCTCCAGAGAATCACTGCTCTTAGACCTAGACCTTGGATCCTTACGTCGGCCTTCTCCCATCTGCCCATTTTCTTCCTGATTGTCCTCATCCTCCTTCAGGATGGTCTCTTCTAATGCTTTCATGTGGGTGGATGTAGTTGCAGGTTCTGAAGATGATCTGCTGCTCCTTCTCTTGTAGGTGGAGGTTACTGATTTCTGGGATGTTGTGCTGCTGTGTCTGGACCGAGAAGATCTGACAGATGATACTGTTCCACTATCCTCTGAGTTGACGCTTTCTTTTCCACTGCTACCTTCCTCTGAGCTTGACTCGTTCTCTGTCTCCGATGTTCTCTCGGTGTCTGACTCTTGTTCTGTCTCTGTTTCTTTCTCAGTCTCCGTGTCTTGTTCTGAATCTGATTCTGTCTTTGACTCTATTTCAGTGTCATCTAGCTGAGTTTTTGTTTGGCTCTCCCTGTCTGAATCAACAGGACTCTGTTCTTGATCATCATCAGAGTCTAAACTACTCATATGTGTGCTCTCTTGGAGTCTGTATGTATGATAAGGAGTGAATGACATGGAACTCCCAGTGTAAGACTGTTGAATGATGTCTTCCCCGCTCCTACCTCTTTCTTGCTGACTTTCCACACTATCACCAGGGATTCTCTGTGATTCCCTCTCTGACTCACTGAGTGACCAAGAGACTGGGACGCTTCTATTACCTCCATGATCTACAGTCCCACTAATACTACTCAGAGAGTTATTCTGAGTCTGCAATGTTTTAAAGATGTTCATCTGACTTAAAACTTTGCCAAGTCTTGTCTTTGCTGAAGGAATGGCTTCTTTAGTCTGGAAATAGCTGCCATCAATGACCATGCCACTCTCCACACTGTTTGAATGTTGCATCGTGATTGCTTTGGGGTCATCAGTACTTCCTCCTTTCTCCTCAGGAACTACAATTGGAAATATTCTGTTGTTCTTCCATGGAAGGTGGAATGGAGCTGGAACTGGGCCGGATCTTTTGTCAAACATTTGGCCGAGTTTTATAGATGCTTTGAGTGTAGTTTCAGTCTTTGAGCTGTAAGGGTGTGTAATGCCTTCAACTGGTCCAGGCAGGTGTTGCTCAAGCCTTGGAGGTTGGTCTCCAAAAGCTAGTCTAGGGGGCCTTCGTGGTGGAGCCTTGCCTGGAGGGGGAGCTGGCCTTCTGCCTTGCCTTGCAACCTATTACATTGATATTAGTCCAGGATTTTTATCATTCAGAATATCTAATCAACAATTCAGATCACCCATCATCTCTGTGACTTCACATGACTCATGTCAGCATTCCCCAATGCATTGAGAGAAGTGTCACTCATGGTACAACCTTACCCCCAGTACCATGTTAAATGCAAATGCATTAACATGATGGTTGAAGTTCAAACTATTTTAACTTTAACCCCATTGGCTGCTGACCTTTCAAAGTGAAGTCAATGATTACTGGACATTTTGCATCATATATCATTACATGGGTGGTGACAGTAAAAATCAAAACATGATAGAAGAGGGAATGATGACATAAATCAGGGATGGGCAAGTTTTGGTCCTGGAGGGCCACTGTCCTGCAGAGTTTAGCTTCATCCACAATCAAACAATTTGCCTGTAATTTCCAGTTATGGATGGAGCAAAACTCTGCAGGAAAGAGAATCCTGAACCCTCCAGGACCGGAATTGCCCATCCTTGCTCTAGATATAAAACTGACTTTATTAAAAAATACTGCATGTTGTATTGGGTTAAACTAAGAAAACAGAAATAATTAAAATGTGATACCTCTCCCTCGGATTCGTGTGGGCTGTAGTAGAAGCTGCCGTCATCTTCCATGATCACCTCTCCATATTCATCATACATCCCTGCTGGAGAGATCAGCTTCCGACGACTCCCATACTGAGGCAAGTCATAGCTAAAAGACAAGTATACAGGATTATTGCATATACCTCAAACACACCCACACACATACCAATGCAAACATGTATGAATAAATGAGCAAAAACGTTGTCCCTACTGTCCCCTAAATCAAAACTAAAACTTTATGAATGTTCTGGGACAGAGAAATAAAAGGCAAATCCAACAAGTAAGATTAAGCAACAGAACCTCTTCATAACACTGAGCGGAAAAGGTCAAAACAGACCTTCATTAAGAACTTTGAGTGTTCTTGGGGAGCAGCAGGCTGTCTGAATCCAAATGCAGCTTAGGCGGCCAATTTAACAGGAAACAGGCTGATTATATTGATCCTCACTAGCTTGTAGCCATGGAGGTTTTCATTTGGATTTATTGAGAATAGATGGATACACTGAAGACCAATGTGGTATACAGTGGGGGACTGCTACTGATCACATTTGTATGACCTACTGTATAAGACAGTAAGAAAACTTGGCCAGCATTCCGTTTTGCTCAAATAGCTTTGATAGTCTGCAATTACCACCACTTCCCTCAGGGGTCCATTGATTTATAATACCTATTTATATTTTTTTCCTGCCAATTGGGTTCCATATGGACAGCTCACCTTGCACAAGCATCAGTAAATAATGACTGCTATTACATTCAATAAGACACAAACAGGTGGCCCACAATGTTTAGAGAAAAATGACAAGATTCATCATCTGAAAACCACATAAAATAGTCCTAGAAATCGTACAAAATGATTAAATGCAGCAGGTCCAACACATATCTGACCAATTTGATTTGGGCCAGCAGCACATTTCGACCAGTGAATGCACACTCACCCATGGTCATAATTATAGTAATCCTGTGTATAATAGTCCTGTCCCGGGTCGATACCAGACTCCATAGAGAGTTCCTGTGAGCAGAACAAAGAGTTATAATGCAAAGAGCGCACTGTTTTAGGCAAAATCCTTGGGGAAATCAGATGAAAGTACTGTCCATTTCAAAGGGGGGAAAAATACATTTCTGTATTTATTCATTTCAAAGCTATTTGGCCATAAAAAATAATATTTGCGTATTGTGCCTAAACATTCATGTTCATTAAAATATGTACTACAGCATGCTCAGCTCAACAGGAAGTTGCTGCGAGTATAAAAGTTGAGATTCTCTACCTCTGGTCTCAAGAGGGAGGGCCGAAGCAACTGCTGTTGCTGCACAGCATTCAACAGAGAAACAGTGCAGAAACAAAGAGAGAAAAAGAGGAATATAAAATGTTTTAATCTATGTGAAAGTGAATAATAGAAGATATAAAATAAATACAGTTGGATCAACAAGTCTGTGATTACACTGAAAATCAGCAACTCAAAATAAAATCTGAAGTTAAACCTGGAAATAAAGTTTTAGGGCTTTGAAGAATGCATCAAAGAAACAATTGAGAAAATCTTTGAACAAAAGATCAGATTTACTTTCAGCGAACACTTTCTGATAAATCTTGTTAATTTTTAATCCAGCTTTTCAAGCAAGTTACGCTGATAAATCAGTTAGTATGGAAAAAAGCTATTCAGTTAGAAAAACTGCAAACTAGTGTTGTCAGACTTTAGGACCCCACTGTATAGTACAGAGTTTTCAGAGAAGAAATTATTGAATCCAATATGAATGTTTTTCCATAAAAAAAATAAAAAATAAAATTCTATCATAGAGCATTCAAAAGTGTTAGCTTACTAATGGATAGTTCTTAATCCAAATTTTAATTAGATAAGCTGCTTTGAAGCAAAGTTTCAAATAAATGCATAGCTGTGAGCATATTCTATAATGTGGCAAGTTACTATGTTGCTTGTACAGTCATTGTCACAAAATACTGCCTTGTATTACCCTAAAGGGGTTGATTTAGTGGTAATTATCTGACTGCACAAATTACACCTGATTAGCAAATAAATAAATATAGACATTAAATACTGTTTCACAGCTATGCAAAAAACATGGAACAACTGTTAAAGGAATCAGTTATTTAGAATAATAAAACATTTGGGCTGTTACCAGGCAAATTAAATCAGTATCAACAAAATTCATCTTTTCAATGCAGAGGAAAAACAGAAGCTTCATCGGAAGTGGCATTTAGATGTATTTACACACTGTTTAATTATATATTTTAATGGCAATATAAAAAATACTTACAGTATTCTGTGATTGACCAATTAGAATCAAGGATTCCAGAGAGCCGTTTAAAATGAACTGTATTTTAATGCAACTATTTATTGATCATATTGCTGTTGCTACTGTTTTATAAAAGCAATAAGCCACTCAGAGTGCTGTGCTTATTGCTTTATTTAAACACTTTGGAACTCATAAAATCGAACTTCCTAAGAACAAAAATATTTGAGAAATGTTATCAGCAAGCCAATCTCCAAACAGACAGATCTAGCCTTCAGCAATTTTAAAGATGGGATCTTGACAAATACTTATTTCCTTTCTCATCACTTTCCCTATTAAATATCATCAACTGATAAAAATGATTGCCAATAAAACTCTCTCAAGATGAGACATCATTCAAACAATGCAATTCCAAAGAATAAAAATACATACCTCCTGATGCCCGTAGCCTCTCCTGTGAAGAGATAACAGCACGGAAATAAAGTAAGATCATTACAATAAAACCTTGCTATTTCATATGCAGAAAGTGTTTTAATTCTTTATCTCAAACTGGACTGTCAGATGTGACAAAGTCTTTAAATGTTTAGCAGATTTAAAAGCATGAGATGAGACAGCGTTTCCTTGAGATGACGTTTTGAAGACAATGTCCATTACGTTTTTGCAAGGTTGCCACAAACTCTGACAAATAATGTAGAACTGTGAAGAACTGAGTGTGTGTGTATTGATAAATATGCAGATATACAGTAGTCTGATATGGGAAACAAAACTTTCTGTGAGTATAATTCACCCAAAAACTTGCTCACCAATGGATCCTCTTCAGTGAATGGGTGCCGTCAGTATGAGAGTGCAAACAGCTGATAAAAGCATCGCAATAATCCACAAGACGTATTTGTTTAGAACTGTTTTTGCTTGTAAATGGTGCTTGATCTTTGCATATTTCTCTCCTGATTCAGACGAGATTACTTTTTCACTGGAGAAAACAATATTATGGATAAAGGACACGCAGCTATATGTTAATTGGATTAACAATATGTTAATTGGATTATTGTGATGTTTTTATCAGCTGTTTGGACTCTCATTCTGACGGCACCCATTCACTGCAGAGGATACATTGGTAAGCATTGGTGTAAGCATTCTCCAAATCGGTTCCAATGAAGAAACAAACTCAATTACATACTGGATGGTGAGTACATTTTCAGCATGTGTTTGAATTTCTTTTTGGGCAAATTATTCCTTTATTTATTTAATTTTTAATTTATGGTTATTATTATTAATTATGGGATTTTAGTTTAGAGGACATTAGTCTAGGGCAGTGTTTCCCAACCGGGGTGCCGTGTAAAAAATAATTTTTTTATATTTTTTAATTGCTAAAATGTTCATAAAAGCAGCTATTATATAATATCCATTTCTGATGTAACCAATAATTAGA
>NW_015544159.1:333810-334047 GCF_001515605.1 Sinocyclocheilus anshuiensis
CTATGCGTGTGTGCTCCGCTCAGTCGCTCACGGCCCATGTGAGTGCTCCACTCATATACCGTTCATGCTCATCGGAACAGCAAAGTCCACTCAAAAATCAAGCCGATAGGAAACATCTATGTAGTACACTATTGTTTCTGTCTGCAATAGTCCTACTGTGCTGTAACAAGGTGTGGTAAATGGGCAACTCTAGTAATGCTGCCCTCTCATTCATTGATCTGCTAACCGTTATGCTCA
>NW_015544159.1:334110-336768 GCF_001515605.1 Sinocyclocheilus anshuiensis
TATATTCTGCAGTTCTTCCCTGCTGTACCGAATATCCATACTTTTCAAATTATCATATCGAAGTTAGAAATTCAAATATTGTGACAAAATTAATTTTGTAGGGTGCCACAAATTTGTTACAATTTCCAAAGGGTGCCGCGACTAAAGAAAGGTTGGGAAACACTGGTCTAGGGGTCCGTGGTGAGGACTAAATGGCAGTGAAACTCAAAGGCCTCATCGCATAATGAATCTGTGTTAACACCACTGATTCAAAGCAAACAATAAGACAATGACATGCCCATAGAGGAGAAAAACTAGACACTGTTTCGCGGCAAGGGCAAGTGGCACACTGTTTGTTTATCACTCAGATGAACGTTAACACCCTCAAGCCTCTAATGACATTAGACATTATCATGTGTGACAATGCTTGGCATGCAAAGACAACCTTTGACAAGGTTTGATTACAGTTTATCAGGTATGTGTTAGGGGTATACAGAGATTATATGGAGACGGGCCAGCATTTCCTAAGTGGCAGGACCATTTTACTGAGCGTGGCAAATTAAAATTCTCTCCAGGAAGCAGATCAGCAAGAGCAAATTACAGCAATTCTTCCCTGATGTGGGCATAATGAGGGATTCAAATGAAGATTTATCTCCTAACGATAATATGCAACTTTCAAGGGACTTTCATTTTGTTGACTTTTCTCTCTCTATGTGAGTGTGTTTGCAGGTGTAATGATGTGTCTGTCCATGAATGAAATACGATATATTACATGATATGTAATTATAATTAAAATATATAATGAAATGCTAATTATGTTATATAGTTATAACAAGGTCAAGGTACAACTGCAGTGGCATTTCCATCTTTTTTCCCCAAAAAGGAAACTTGCCAAAGCTAAATTAAACCTACTGTGCTATATTAATTATTTGATCATCTTTCTCAATTCCTTCAAGGTCACACAAAATAATTATAGGATTAAAAATTATTTACCATTAGCTAGCATGCTCTATTGTACATGAAGTTTATGTTAGTTAAAATGAATGGCAACCAATACCACCGCTGACAACATATAAAGCAAGGTATTACGAATGCAAAAATGCTACCATTGTTTTCAACATCATTTAATTATGTCTTTTTACGTCTATTAATTATTAATTAATTTCTGAAAAAAGGCCCTTTAAAAATTCAGATTTCAAACATAGAAATAAATATACATAAAGTCATGTATTAATCATTAATATTACAAATAGTAGTTAAAATGTTAGAACGTGTTTTAAATAGAGCTGCAAATCACACAAAAAAAAACAATCACAATATGCAGATTAATTACATCAATATGTGATTAAACATGTTATCAGTTATTCTTTTGTAATCAAACAAACTGAATTCATTTGTGCACTCGTTTTAGACATGCATCATTTTCTGCACTGCACTTTGACTTTTGCCATCTGCTTTGCCAGTGTTTGAAACGTTGACTATACAGACAGTATTAGTGACAGATTAATCTTTGTTTGATTGTGATCATTTTAAAGCACAGAGAGGTTCCCTCCTCCCTCTGATTGCCAAAAAGATGTTTGTTTGTTTGTTCCCTAACACTGTTAATATGTCATGATGGCACTGCTAGTCCTAATGGAACATGGCGTTACAGATTAGAAACACAAATCATGATATGAGATGGGAAAGTATAGCATGATGTGGGCTATCTGCAAAGACAATTTTGAAAGTAACAACAGTGTTTGAATGATAGTTAAGTAAAAAGTTTTAGATATTCATAGATTTTAGTGACACACTTGAGCATTAACACAACTCATCACCTTCACAAAAGAAGCTCTTAATGGTTTAATATATAAAGTGGGTACGAAAAGTATTCAGACCCCCTTAATTTTTTCACTCTTTGTTATATTGCAGCCATTTGCTAAAATCATTTAAGTTATTTTTTTTTCCTCATTAATGTATATATATATTAAAAAGTAAAGAAAAATCACAAAAGTGCGTAACTCCAAAATTTATTGTAAAGACCAAATAGGAATTCAAATGGCAAATACTGCAATGACATGATTTGTGAACCCTGCACATTCATTGTAAATCAATGGGAGATTTTTTTGTCTTCACTCTTAAATTTCTTTTTATAGAAATTTAATAAAGCCCAAAATATATAGCACACATAACATTGAGGTGATCTACAAAACAAAGATTGAATGGAGTCTGTATTAAGGGGCTGAATTTATTGCAGAACTTTAATAGGGTTAAGAGATTTAAAACAAAGCCTAACCATAATATCGGAGTTATGTTAATACCAACCCAGTCTCATAAAAATACGTACCTCTGGGTACTTTTCTGCAACACCGTTTTTACGTACCTTACTGCACGTTTCGCCGCAGTTTCAAAGAGAAATGTCCACTGAGTGGCGCTAAAACACGGGTTCAATATGTGAACCCTGGCACGTTTTTATTACGTTGATATAGGTACGTATTGCTGTGTTTTTATTACGTTGCTTCAGGTACATATTGCGGCGGTTCAGAATTCAAATATCCGGGGACTGTCGCTAAAAGTTAATGCTCTATCGTGTTGGAACTATGCCCTACACCAAACCCAACCCTAAACCTACCCGATAGTGTTAACAAATGCAAAACTGATATAAAAACGCATTTGTTGATGCAACCGTGTCATTTGAAC
>NW_015544159.1:341086-343978 GCF_001515605.1 Sinocyclocheilus anshuiensis
GGGGTCTGAATACTTTCCGTACCCACTGTATATATATATATATATATATATATATATATTAAAAAGTAAAGAAAAATCACAAAAGTGCGTAACTCCAAAATTTATTGTAAAGACCAAATAGGAATTCAAATGGCAAATACTGCAATGACATGATTTGTGAACCCTGCACATTCATTGTAAATCAATGGGAGATTTTTTTGTCTTCACTCTTAAATTTCTTTTTATAGAAATTTAATAAAGCCCAAAATATATAGCACACATAACATTGAGGTGATCTACAAAACAAAGATTGAATGGAGTCTGTATTAAGGGGCTGAATTTATTGCAGAACTTTAATAGGGTTAAGAGATTTAAAACAAAGCCTAACCATAATATCGGAGTTATGTTAATACCAACCCAGTCTCATAAAAATACGTACCTCTGGGTACTTTTCTGCAACACCGTTTTTACGTACCTTACTGCAGTCTCGCGAAAATGTGGCCCCGGGTACGTTTTTGCCATGAGACCGGGTTGGTTAATACAGTGCTGCCCACTGTAAATAGAAGGTGCAATCATTACAGAAACAGAACATGATCAATTTTCAAAAGGTCATTGAGACACTTTTGAATAAGCTACAGCACAAAACCAATATGGCATAGATGTGTACTGCTGCGAGTCGACAAGAATCAGATATAATGGTGCAGTATCCATCCATAAGTATCATAACAATTAAAGCCGAGATTAGGAGGACATTCGCTGAATCGAATGCAGTGTTTCTGTTTAAAAGAGTAAATGGAGGACATGTTGCCAATCAGACAAGCTCTCTCTCACACACACAAACACGCTTGCACTAAATTGATTTAGCCGGTAATTACAAGCAACTTGACGACTCAGTTGCATCTCAAACCTCCTAATGTGTGCACAGTCACGTACCATAGAGCCATTTAACATTAGAACAAACTTGTTTATCTTCAGTGCTTTTCTAGTCCTTTCTAGCACAGACAATTTGCACATCTAGCACAAACAGTTCAAAGTGAATGCTTTCACTGAGAGAGACAAAATACCTATAACAGCTGTACTTAACAAAATAAATTGATCGTAGTGATACAGGGTTCATACAATGAAGACCAACACTTTTTGATGTGCAGCGTTTTGCCTTATGCATTAAAAAAAAATGTATTTCCTCACAACCCTCATTCATGTAAAATCAAGGCAATGGCTTGACTGTATTTGAGCTACATGGCACTCTTCATGCATCTAGTGTCACAAAGGCTGTGAGACCTAATGCACAGATCTGATATTTTGATACGTATCCATTTTTTAATTCAGTCTGAATTAAAAAATGTCCTGTGCCAAATATTGATGAAAACTGGTAGACAGTGTAAATGTGGTCACAGAGGCTATGCTAACACAATTAACAAAAAAGTGAGAAATAAGAAAATAAAGAAAAATTAGACGTGAGCGCATGCAGTGTACCGCAGAGAAAAGCTTTATAGAGGACATTTATCCCATCCAGTGACTGTAACATACAGCCCAACATTAGGGCATATGAATAGGAGAATTTCTATGAGTAAGTAATAGTGTTTTGTGTACTAAAAGAGTTTGAAGGAATAAAATAAAATGCCTGTATGAATGGTTTAACTCAACTAAATAATAAAACACTCTTGCAAAACTGATTAAAAATACAAAACTGTAAAAGCACAAACACTTGATTTTGTTACACAGTAAAACGAAACACAATGATGAGACAAAAAGATGACAAAAATGTATTGATAGTCTAAGGGGCCGTTCACACAGGACACGTTCTTGTGCTGGTGTTGCTAGCGCCATACTCTACTGCAGGGGTGTCAAACTCAATTCCTGGAGGGCCGGTGCCCTGCAGCGTTTAGATTCAACCCTAATTAAACACACCTGATCCAACTAATCAAGTCCTTCAGGTTTATTTAAAAACTACATGGTACATGTGCTGGAGCAGGGTTGGAACAAAACTCTGCAGGGCTCCGGCCCTCCAGGAATTGAGTTTGACACCCCTGCTCTACTGTTTGAGCAACGGGAATGCCTTGTCTATTGTTAGTTCTGCTGCGCTCTGGCAAAATGCTGTAATGCTAGAATGCATCCTGTGTGAACCGCCTCTAAAAGCAACATGGACAAAGAGAGTGTCACAGGATAGTGGACTGAGAAGGAAAGCGTTTCTCCAGCTCCTCCACTAGTGAGTACATGTTTGGATTGGGTTCTGGTGATGGTATTTCTTGTACAGGCTCCGCCTCTGACACACCAGCCTCTGGTTCAACAGACACTTGTGGTTTGGGGACAATCTTTGGTGGGCGCTGCTTTTTATCTATTTGACTGTACATGTTGGCAATGGATTTCTCTATGTCTGCTATGTTCTGGATGTTCTTAAGGATCCCTTTGAGTTCCCTCTTGGGAGGCTCTGGCTCGGACTGTGGTGGAGGTGGTGTGGGGCGTAAGGATACTGGTCGGAGGGATGTGACTGAGGGAAGAGGAGGAAGTACAAATGGAGAAGGAGGCATGGAACGGGAAAGGTCTGGTGATAAAGGAAGGGGGGGAGGAGGAGGAGGAGGAGGAGGGGCTGGGTGGGGAGGGTCGCTGCTGTTCACCTGAGCGGAGAAAGGCGAGGAGGGCTTGACTGAGAAGGGCCACATAAGCAACTGTATTATTGATTATTTCAGTGGATCTTTTGCTACCCTTCCAGCTAGGCTTTAAAAGCATAAGGTTTAGCCTATTGGTCCAACTGCCTGGGAGTGCAGAAACTCTAATCCCAATTAACTTTGTATCTAATAAACTAAAATGATCATTATTTACACATATACTGGCTGTGTGACTCTTTCAAGTGCTCATAAACCAAGCACTTTTGTAAAAAAAAAAATAATAAAAAATAATCATAATATACAA
>NW_015544159.1:344412-348509 GCF_001515605.1 Sinocyclocheilus anshuiensis
ATAGGTAGTCATTCTGCTGAACTTCCGCAGCACTGGCGGGGGGGGCTTGTGACTGGGTGGAGGTGTTCCGTCACTCTGGGTAATTATTATTGCTGGGGGTCTGCTGTTATATCCCATGACTGAAGACGTCTCGAAAACAGAGAGAATAATTTCAGAAGAGAGTGACCCACGAGAGTCCTGAAAGGCCTGCTGCTCAAACTGCCGTGCCTGCTCTTTTACTGTCAATTTGGGCTCTGGATCTTCGTCCACAAGCCCATCAAACCCATCAATCATCTCGTTACTGTCCTTAAGGTCGGACTTCAGCAGCTGCAGCTCCCACTGATCTGGATCCATCACCATCCTCCTAGTCCGTAAGGCATCATTGTTCTCCCACTTGTGTAACCTAGAGGGTAAAGTCCAAGCGTGTCCTGAGCCTGCAGATGGGAAGCGCAGGATGGACCTTCTCAGACATCTCAAATTGGGTGAATATGTGCCCAGGTGATACCTCTGATTTTGGTGCTCAGGGCTGCTAAGGGTGCCGTCATCATGGTACAGAGGGTTGGTTGTAGTAAGAGGGTTCTCGTCTGAAAGAAAGGTAATGTTGCTTTCCGACTTAGGCAAGTTGTTGAGCAGGACTCCATTAGCAGTGGACAGCTTGTGAGCAGTGATGGCACGGGAGGCAAATGAACTAATGAGACGCTGACGATCGCCGTCCTTCAGAACACACGTCTTAGTCCTGCTTTCAGCATAACCGCAAAAAGAGACAAAGATCGACTTAACAGAGGATGTGAAAAGCAAGATCGACAGGGAAGTAGGAGGGAAGCCAACTACGAATAGCACCTGCTTGGATTGACTACTGTACTAAGAACAAAGAGCTAACCAAATCCAAGACAAACACCCAAAACAAGACGTTTTCACTGAGCGCTGCTAACACAGTTCCAAGCTAATATCAATACTGATCAAGAGCAAGGCAACTGATAACAGTGCTAGACAATTGGAAGGAAAGGATATTTAACATCTTTCTGAGAATCCATCACAAATACAACTATACCTTACTTACAGTATACTGTCTACTTGAAATTACTTGGGTAGTTGTCTACTAGATGATACACAGTTGATTGCCTACTTACTTAGATCTGATATCCAAGAAATGAGAAAGAGAGACAGGAGAAAAAGACAAATTATGAGTGAAATTGGCAAGATGTTTAAAAAAGCAGATAAGTGTAATAAAGGTTAATGTGTAAGTGCCTGTCCTAACATTAGACACAACCATTCCAGAGAAATCAGTCTAAGGGGTCTAATAATGAAAAACTTTACTTGATTTTTTTTTTATTAAGATGTATAATCACAACCATTAGCACAATAAACTTGTCCATATTACTGTCCACATTTAAACTTAAATGTTGAAAAACTTGGCCTGTTCAGTCATGATTAGGACAATAGAAGTAGGGCAGACACTATTATTTTATTTGATTAAAAAAACAAACAAAAAAAAAACATTCCTGTTGGTAATGATCATCATAATAAGATCAAAATTGCAGTGGAAAATACGCTAGTTTAATTTTAAGGGTCAGGAAGAGGGTAGAAAATGCTCACATAAACTAATTAGGCACTATGCACCAAAGCTGTCAAGGAATTTATTTATTTATTTATCCTTCCTCCCCACTGGGAGTATATGGAAGGCCCTAGAATTGTATGGTAAAAAGTAATGAAATTTGGCAGATTCATAGAAGATAAATTGTCTTCTATCATGACAGTTTTGGGGTCAAACCAGTTTGCAAAAAACAACAACAAAACACTTTTTGATATACCAAATCCATTGGGATGTAACACAATTTGAATATGAGCCACATAGAAATTCAGGTTGTATCTTGGCAATGTTGCAATTTAAATTTAAACAAAAAACTTGTTAATTGTCATGGCTACTATATGTCATGGGGGTTCACAAATAGTGGATTATATGTTCGGGTTAGATGATCATTAGATCAAATCCTGATAATAGTGGAGTTTTGATACTCCAAACATTTTTTCATGCTATGAAATGATGACCATGGAGACACTGAACAGGGCGGGAAGCTGTGTATTGTCACAAAAGAGTTTGGTAATCACCTCAACCTGGGATCAAACTTGCAATCTTTTTAGAGAAGGCCTGTAATTTTGCATTACCCCTAATGTGTCAAAAAACCTGACACAGGTACAAGAATAAATGGAAAGGACTGTCACAAAAGGAGGTTATTGTCATTGGGTGGAATTTTAATACCATGAATAGAAGCCCTAATTTTGCTAAGCAAATACTTTTTTTTATAAAATAAAACCAGGTTAGGTTAAAACATATCTGCTTATTAACATAAATACTACACCTAGAACCACTTAGAATTAATTTTCCACACAATTCTTGCTGTGGTCATACTACTTACTAAATTTTGTTAGATTTAAGATTTAAACAAAGAAGAAAAAATGCCAATGCGGTTAGAAATATAGACTTAATTCATGTTCAGACATTAATAAACTTATGCAATTTTACTTCAAGTAACTGTAACTTGTAAAACCTAATACGTATTAATATTCTGCATCAGTCAGTGCTTGAAGACAATGTCAAGTACAGTATAAAGTGCAGAATATATAAAACTTACATGGTGCTGTCGCCGAGTTCTTCATACAGATTGTTGGTGGCAGCACCTCCGGATTTGCCAGTAGGAAGCGCCATTTGGATCCTGGCTGCTTTTGCACACTCTGCCTGCCGTCTTTAGATGATGAAGTCAACAAGTGGAGCAAAATAAAAGCAATATCTTATATTATGAAAGATTCATAAATTATAAATGCACTCATAGATCAAAAACCTAATTTTACTGAAACTGAATTTTGAAAAATATAATTTATTTTATTGCATATATTTTATTTATTTTATATATAGCATACTAAGGTAAGAGTTGAGAGTTTGATGGTTATGTTTATGTAATGAGTGCATGTGAAGTGGTTTGAGTTTGTAATTTTATAGCATGCTGTCCTTAAAGAAACGCTTCTAATGTTTTTGAATAACTCGGTTTTGATCTTTTCTTTCAAAGTGCGATTTTACAAGGATGTTGGAATCAGCTTTATATCCTTGGAGGATCTGACAGCTTAGGGAACAAAAGCTATTCTTTACATAAGTTATGTTCTAAGCACTTTTGTTCTGGTCCTGGTAAATCAACAAGCCTTTATCTTTCCCTGGACATTTAGCTATTGTGGAGTTTCTCAGATACAACAAATTAGATCAGTGGTTCTCAACTGGTGGGTCGCAGACAGCGAGAAACAATGCTATGAATAAAATGGAATAATAATGAAATCCAAGTAACCATATCATCTTTCATAGTTACGAGTGCACAATAAAGAGGCATTTCTAAAAGGGGGAAACTGCTTATATTTTTTGTTGTTGATGCCAATGGTTGCATGTCAAATCAAATGGCTCAAATTTATCTGTCACTTGATAGAAGCTAGTCATATTTCGGAATATGCCAACATGGACAGGTAAACAAACAAAAGTATACAAAAAATACAAGAAGATTCTACCAACGATGAAAGACATCACTAGTGCTGACAATGTATTTTGTGCTGTAAATTATTGGCTGTTCAGAGCATAAACATTAAAATTCAAGAGACTTTTATCAAACACTCAAACTATAAAAAACAAGTCAATTATTATTTTTTAATGTTAATATCACTATTGTTGATTTTCATTTTTGTATCATTAACTTTTGTACGACAAGCTATTTAAGTAGTGTTGGGTTGCTATTTGATAAGCAATGTAAAATCTGGGCCTTGAAGCCACACCATCTGAGAACCACTGAATTAAATAATGCTTGAGAGAGGGAAATGGTTGAGATATATAACCAATATATCATTACACATGCATGTCTCAATACGATACTTACTCTTTGAATCTGAAGTTGGTGCATTGTAAAAAGAAAAGAAACAAGTATATTAGACGATGACTTAACAACATGGACTTAATACAGAATCAATAACAGCAATATACAGAGGTGGGACCAAGTCATTGTTTTGCAAGTCACAAGTAAGTCTCGAGTCTTTGCATTCAAGTCTCGAGTCAAGTCCCGAGTCAAGACAGACAAGTCCCAAGT
>NW_015544159.1:348525-354994 GCF_001515605.1 Sinocyclocheilus anshuiensis
AAAAAAAAACATTCCTGTTGGTAATGATCATCATAATAAGATCAAAATTGCAGTGGAAAATACGCTAGTTTAATTTTAAGGGTCAGGAAGAGGGTAGAAAATGCTCACATAAACTAATTAGGCACTATGCACCAAAGCTGTCAAGGAATTTATTTATTTATTTATCCTTCCTCCCCACTGGGAGTATATGGAAGGCCCTAGAATTGTATGGTAAAAAGTAATGAAATTTGGCAGATTCATAGAAGATAAATTGTCTTCTATCATGACAGTTTTGGGGTCAAACCAGTTTGCAAAAAACAACAACAAAACACTTTTTGATATACCAAATCCATTGGGATGTAACACACAATTTGAATATGAGCCACATAGAAATTCAGGTTGTATCTTGGCAATGTTGCAATTTAAATTTAAACAAAAAACTTGTTAATTGTCATGGCTACTATATGTCATGGGGGTTCACAAATAGTGGATTATATGTTCGGGTTAGATGATCATTAGATCAAATCCTGATAATAGTGGAGTTTTGATACTCCAAACATTTTTTCATGCTATGAAATGATGACCATGGAGACACTGAACAGGGCGGGAAGCTGTGTATTGTCACAAAAGAGTTTGGTAATCACCTCAACCTGGGATCAAACTTGCAATCTTTTTAGAGAAGGCCTGTAATTTTGCATTACCCCTAATGTGTCAAAAAACCTGACACAGGTACAAGAATAAATGGAAAGGACTGTCACAAAAGGAGGTTATTGTCATTGGGTGGAATTTTAATACCATGAATAGAAGCCCTAATTTTGCTAAGCAAATACTTTTTTTTATAAAATAAAACCAGGTTAGGTTAAAACATATCTGCTTATTAACATAAATACTACACCTAGAACCACTTAGAATTAATTTTCCACACAATTCTTGCTGTGGTCATACTACTTACTAAATTTTGTTAGATTTAAGATTTAAACAAAGAAGAAAAAATGCCAATGCGGTTAGAAATATAGACTTAATTCATGTTCAGACATTAATAAACTTATGCAATTTTACTTCAAGTAACTGTAACTTGTAAAACCTAATACGTATTAATATTCTGCATCAGTCAGTGCTTGAAGACAATGTCAAGTACAGTATAAAGTGCAGAATATATAAAACTTACATGGTGCTGTCGCCGAGTTCTTCATACAGATTGTTGGTGGCAGCACCTCCGGATTTGCCAGTAGGAAGTGCCATTTGGATCCTGGCTGCTTTTGCACACTCTGCCTGCCGTCTTTAGATGATGAAGTCAACAAGTGGAGCAAAATAAAAGCAATATCTTATATTATGAAAGATTCATAAATTATAAATGCACTCATAGATCAAAAACCTAATTTTACTGAAACTGAATTTTGAAAAATATAATTTATTTTATTGCATATATTTTATTTATTTTATATATAGCATACTAAGGTAAGAGTTGAGAGTTTGATGGTTATGTTTATGTAATGAGTGCATGTGAAGTGGTTTGAGTTTGTAATTTTATAGCATGCTGTCCTTAAAGAAACGCTTCTAATGTTTTTGAATAACTCGGTTTTGATCTTTTCTTTCAAAGTGCGATTTTACAAGGATGTTGGAATCAGCTTTATATCCTTGGAGGATCTGACAGCTTAGGGAACAAAAGCTATTCTTTACATAAGTTATGTTCTAAGCACTTTTGTTCTGGTCCTGGTAAATCAACAAGCCTTTATCTTTCCCTGGACATTTAGCTATTGTGGAGTTTCTCAGATACAACAAATTAGATCAGTGGTTCTCAACTGGTGGGTCGCAGACAGCGAGAAACAATGCTATGAATAAAATGGAATAATAATGAAATCCAAGTAACCATATCATCTTTCATAGTTACGAGTGCACAATAAAGAGGCATTTCTAAAAGGGGGAAACTGCTTATATTTTTTGTTGTTGATGCCAATGGTTGCATGTCAAATCAAATGGCTCAAATTTATCTGTCACTTGATAGAAGCTAGTCATATTTCGGAATATGCCAACATGGACAGGTAAACAAACAAAAGTATACAAAAAATACAAGAAGATTCTACCAACGATGAAAGACATCACTAGTGCTGACAATGTATTTTGTGCTGTAAATTATTGGCTGTTCAGAGCATAAACATTAAAATTCAAGAGACTTTTATCAAACACTCAAACTATAAAAAACAAGTCAATTATTATTTTTTAATGTTAATATCACTATTGTTGATTTTCATTTTTGTATCATTAACTTTTGTACGACAAGCTATTTAAGTAGTGTTGGGTTGCTATTTGATAAGCAATGTAAAATCTGGGCCTTGAAGCCACACCATCTGAGAACCACTGAATTAAATAATGCTTGAGAGAGGGAAATGGTTGAGATATATAACCAATATATCATTACACATGCATGTCTCAATACGATACTTACTCTTTGAATCTGAAGTTGGTGCATTGTAAAAAGAAAAGAAACAAGTATATTAGACGATGACTTAACAACATGGACTTAATACAGAATCAATAACAGCAATATACAGAGGTGGGACCAAGTCATTGTTTTGCAAGTCACAAGTAAGTCTCGAGTCTTTGCATTCAAGTCTCGAGTCAAGTCCCGAGTCAAGACAGACAAGTCCCAAGTGTGAACATCAAAGATTACACAACAGAATTGCGCGCGCGCTCTCTCTCTCTCTCTCTTTCTTGCTCTCCCTACCGTTAAGTAACTTGTGCATTGTTTTACTTACTTGTTTTTGACATATCCGACCGAACTACAAACTTTCCAGTGATGTCTGTGAGAAAGGTATATTCACTCGACAAGCTCGCGCATCTGCGCCGCCGTGCGGTCAATCCACTCAGCGTGATTTGTTTATCAGCTCGCACACATCTGCTATACAGGCGTTAATACTGAATGTTTAACGTTATATTCATTGCATACACATACTTCGTAGTCAGTATCGGGCCCGATACCGATACCAGTATCAATGCATCCCTAATATATATACATATTCTCGTTTGCCATATGGTACTGGCTTAGCTGGCACCACGTGTAAATCTCGGCCTTTAACCACAGACATTTTCTCATATTTACCTGGCATGGCCTTAATTAATAATCTTTCATGCTGAATAAACACAAGACAAGACAGGTGTTACCAATGTGAAAAGAAAGAATGCATGTTCCTCTGAAATCCCAGCGGAGGGAAGCTGCCTGCTTAACAGGATGTTTCAACATGAACTTTACATATCTTTATTTGGTTGCTAAGTGGAGAAATCTGCAGTCTGAGTAGTCTTTCCACTGATTCAACCTCATCCCGCACAGGGCATGAAAGAAACACTATGACATCAAATTTTTGTTAAAAAACTAACTATGCAAAGAATCACAACAGAAGAATCGGTTAATGGCTAATTTTGCTAAATATTAGGGATTTGCAATATTTATCGTTTATGATAATATCGGAATTGTTGTTTTAACAATGCGCCAGCTGACATTGAGTATGTAGCAAAAAAAATAAAAAAAATAAAAAAATAAAATATATATATATATATATATATATATATACATAAATCCCTGTATAGGTTTTTGTTTTTCTATATTTATAAGATATGATATAGCAATATCACACAAGCAAGAATGCTGTCTTCCCGAATATCACTGTGTGAGCGCGATCACGAATGTTGTATTTATTTTATACAACAGTTCAACAAACAAGAGGTTAATACTGACTGATTTACATTTTAGAAAATTCTGTCAGTTTTTTTTCTGTTTTGCCCACTAAAATATTTCCAAACAAAGCCAGAGCAGGACACAAAGCAACACTGTTTTGGAAAAAAATCATTTGAGTCAATAATTCATTGATCCATTCATAAAGACAGTTGATTGCTTTGTTTCTAAATGAATCAGCTGTTTTGAACAATTGAAACATTTGAATGACTGATTCAATGAGTCACTCATTAAGACAGGGATTTACTGCCACCTACTGGCAGTTTTAGTGTTATATTTATTTACCCATGACAGGTCTAAATCAGCCAAGGTACCTGCACAAAAACACACTCATGCAAATTATCATTATCGGAAAAATCCCAAAAATAACAAGATATCATTTTTTTTATCAATATCGCACACTACTAAATATTTATAATAAATGCTCCAAACCCACATAAGCTTTAAGGTACACTGGACTATGGTGGCGACACTCACTGTTGGTACGTGATGATGACGATGAGGATGGCTGGGATACAGCACATGATGATGATGACGGCCAGGGCCAGCAGGGCTCCTTCGGTGTATCCAACAGACTGAACCGCCTTCTTCACGCTCTCCACCACATCTGGCGTGCGGATCTCCAGAATGCGTCCTCCGAGACCTAGATAGGGCTGGAACTCCTTATTGATGTCCAATAACTTCCCATCTAAAAACCTGTAAAAACCACAGGAACAGTCACATATGTGGCCTTGCATATGCTATTCGACTAGTTCTGCAGTGCAAGCCACATAAATCTGGCAATAAAGATCTCACCTTCCAGGCAATCGGTGAAAAACTGAGCGAATGTAATTAAAATTCATGAGCCAAACTTTTATAATAAAGTGTAAAATGGGTCATCTGACTTTTTAGCATAATGTAAATGTAATGTGTTGATCTTATAGTTACATTGGCTACTATAAAAGCACAATTTTTAAGTACCATTCACCCTGCTGACAGTAAAATAAAACAAAAGACTGAATCGTCTGTCCAGAGGAGTAATAGCCCCCTGACTGAGCCTGGTTTCTCCTAAGGTTTTTTTCTCCTTTTCTGTCACCGATGGAGTTTTGGTTCCTTGCTATTGTCGCCTTTGGCTTGCTTAGTTGGGGACACAATTTCTGGCAACATTGTTGACTTGACATCAAAGCCCGAGTCCACCGATGACGGAGAGCCAATTCCCGCCGCGATCTACGAGCCAGCGCAATGCAGAGCGACTGAGCGGAGGATCGCCCCAGAAGTAGAGCCCAAGCTGTCAGACCAGGTGCGTGAGCCGGCTGCAACGCCCACCACGAGGGAGAAAGCCATGGTCGGTGTGAGCGCGGAGAGGAGCTCTGCCCCCTGCACCGCGGCTGAGGGTGAGCTGGTGAATGGCGCGGCGAATGTGCCACACCGAAGAGGAGAGGGCTCCAGTCCCCAAATCCAGTCCAGAGCGCCCTCCAGTGTACTCGTGCCTCCTGTGCTTCCTCAACAGCGTAACGTGACAGCACCAACAACATCCTTGTTTTGACATTTTTGAGATGTCACACTCTGCATTTATGCATTGCTCGTCTAAATAATATAAAGCAGTTCTTTCCATTCACTGTATGGCTGAAAAGACATCTATATCCCAGCGTGAAGAGTAGATAGATCTCTAGCGGTTAGTTGCTTAGGTTTGAGGGAAAGGTCAGGAGGTTAAGAGAAAGAAGAGCACTGCAGAAATGGAGTTTGTGAGGGTAAGTTGGATGAGAGAAAGCACTCACTTGAAGAGCTCCTGTCTTGAGAGAGCTCTGTTGGTCAGAGGGTCGATTGCATAAACCATCAGGTCAGATTTTGAGTAGTCCTCCTGTTCATAACCCTCGCCAAAACGACGCGGCCCGATCGACTCCACAACAACTTTAGCTCCTGGAATCTGGTCCTGGACATAGCGCTCTAAAATCCTGCATTGAGAGACAGAAAATTAGTGATCGGCGACAGAACTTTCTGACATACTGAAGACGTTCTATTCACCATTTTTCATATTTTTTTTTTATTTCTAAAAGGAATGCTCAAACAACTAATGAATGTTATTTTCACACAGAGAACATTCTCAAAACTATGAAAGCATGTTTGCACCACCACCAAAAAAAACAACAACTTTTTCTCAGAATTGTGTGATATAAATTTGCAATTCTGACTTTTTTCTCAATTGCGAGTTTATATGTCGCTGAGCACCAAAAATATCATAAAAACATCCTAAAGTTATAATAAAAGTGACCCATATGACTTGTGCGACATATTTTTATGGTAACACTTTAGTTCAGGGACCAATTCTCACTATGAACCAGGGCCGTAACCACCATAGACACACCAGTGCGAACACAGCTACCCTAAACCAGTGCAATACAGTCCCAAGTTGCAAAGTTTTAAATGATTTAATATTAGTAAACTGTTTTTTGATAGAAATGTTAAATGACCGACAGCTGTATCCAGTCATGCAAACTGCTTGACTTTTTTCCTCAAATATGGCCATTTTGAGAGAGAGAGAGATAGAGAGGGGTGAAAGTTGTGTGTGTGTGAATTACCTGCGTCTGTGCGTCTCTCTCTAAAAACAATAAAGCTGTGAGATTAGTTACTTCAAAAACAACGTTTTTACCTATTGAAAAATATAATGTAGCAATTCAGTATTGAAGCTAATTTATTAATAAAAGTCGCGAGGCAGCATTGACAGGAAGTTATCTGTGTGTGCGCAGTGCGATCTGTGCATTAAACAGTTTTAACGCACAC
>NW_015544159.1:355403-356974 GCF_001515605.1 Sinocyclocheilus anshuiensis
ATTGTCTGTATATTATTACTTATGAAGCACATATTAATGCCTTATTCTGCATAACCATTATTCAAATCTCTTAATCCTGCCCCATACCTAAATTTAACAACTACCTTACTACTGTAACTATTAATTTTTTAGAGTTTATTGAGGCAAGAGTCATAGTTAATAGTTAGCTAATAGTGAGAATTGGTCCCCAAACTAAAGTGCAGCTATTTTTTTAATAAGCAAACTTATTAAATTCAGTTTAATTAAGAAATAGTTAAACCACAAATATTTATCATTTACATTTTTGGGTGAACTCTTCCAGTAACATTTGTAACTAAAGTGTTTATGCGACTGTATTTTGTTCACTAAAAAATCTCTCTAATCTCATTCGCACTAGCACAAATTCAATAGATGAGTTTTGACACGATAATTTAGCCATGTTCGGCATCATAGACATTGCACATTTGATTTGGTACACAAGCACAAAATATGAGCGCTGCAGCTATGATTTTCAGTAAATAACACTGACACTGGTTTGTGGCAATTACGTAATAGGTGGGATGTTTGCAAATATTATACCACAAACAATGAAAAAAAAATATTATATATATACAGTGGGTACGGAAAGTATTCAGACCCCCTTCAATTTTTCACTCTTTGTTATATTGCAGATGTTCAATAAAAAAACAACAACAACGTAATTTAGGTAACAATATGAAGTGAGTAAATTATGACATATTTTTGGTAAACTATTTATTTAAACATTTTATTTGAGAGAAAGGCAAGGGATAAGTGCTATCCATGGCTGACAGAGGAAGGTGGAGTTTCTGGTTATTCTGCTCTTGCCACAGATGTTACACAGTGTGGGTCCTGCTTCTATCTAAGAGGGGTTGACAGAATCAAGCAGCCCACTGATTTATCCCCAACATAAACATCTGCACCCGCAGGAGTCAAGTACTCATGCATACATTACAACTTCAAGCACTCTGCGGCTGCCAGGAACGTTATGTTGGGGAGTATGTAAGGGTTAAGAGTGTGTTTGTATAGAACACGTTACCCAATCAGCTGATCCTTGTTCTGTTCAACTACAGTGGGCGACACGTTGGATACGACCACCTGCATGTCCAGTTGGTTAACCACAGACACCTGGGAGATAAGACAAAAATAATCTCTATAAGAGAAAATGATAGTGTAGCATGAAGGCTCTAAACTATGTAACATATTTAAAGGGATCATATGATGCGATTTCATTTTTTCCTTTCTCTTTGGAGTGTTACAAGCTCTTGTGCATAAAAAAGATCTGTAAAGTTGCAAAGACTAAAGTCTCAAATCCAAAGAGATATTCTTTATAAAAGTTAAGACTTGTCCACGCCCTCCTAAAACGCCTCGTTCTAACACGCCCCAAATGTCTACATCACGATGTGGGAAGATTTGCATAACACCGCCCAAAATCTTCCAAAAGAGGACGATATCCTCTTCGTCATGCCTAGAGCTGATCCGTGCTGGTCGCTGAGGAAATACATCAACTTCGCGCTGTGGATCGCCGGATCGGCTTTCACCGTGGACGAAGCGGAGTCCAGCCCGGGGTCGTC
>NW_015544159.1:357154-357481 GCF_001515605.1 Sinocyclocheilus anshuiensis
AAATTGACGCGTTTCAGAAAGGCGGGGCATAGAGGAGAAACAAAAATGTACAGTATGTGGAAAATAATTTTTTGAACCTTAAACCGCATAAACATTGCATTACAGCAAATACACAACATAATGTTCTTTTTAGCAATGTCATATGACCCCTTTAATTTATGCTGTTTCTGTGATTGATGAAACTGAGAGACAGAAATAAGTTAAAGGAAACTTAAAGGGTTAGTTCACCCACAAATGAAAATTAGGCTGCATTTTACTCACCCCCAATGCATCCTAGGTGTATATGACTTTCTTCTTTCAGACTAATCCAGTCGGAGTTATATTAAA
>NW_015544159.1:357980-377164 GCF_001515605.1 Sinocyclocheilus anshuiensis
ACAATTTTTAATATAACTCCGACTGGATTCGTCTGAAAGAAGAAAGTCATATACACCTAGGATGCATCGGGGGTGAATAAAAAACAGCCACATTTTCATTTTTGGGTGAACTAACCCTTTAATGGTAAATCTGTGTGTACCGTACATTAGAAATGAAGAAATTCAAATGCATATATCAACCAGCAATTTATAGATTTGTTTATATACTCTTGTGCTGTTATACAGCAAAATAATAATAATAATAATAATAATAATACATAAATAAAAATAAAAAATCTGTATCTTTCTTGTTCTCCAGTATCTAAACATCCTTAAACAAGATACAATTAAGAATTTAACTGCAGAAAATATTAACGATTGTTTAAAAAATATATATGTTGAATTAAATATTATATTTGAAGTATTTATTTATACTTCAGTTCAAATATCCCCACTGGTATACTACTTAAAGTTATTTAGTTATTTTCTCACATACATACCTAATGGTTCACTGCATTGGTTTGCTTCAGAAGTCATAGATTCATCAACGGGAGACATATGGATTACCACTGTGCTTGTTTTCTGTGTTTTTTTGTAGCAGCACCTTTGAGGGATCCATGCACTTGCATTATTTTTCCTGAAAATACTAAATTTGTGTTCCACCGCTCCAGCTCTATACATTAAGAGTGGCCTAGCTGGCATTAAATAAATGCCCCTACCTCTTTAACTCACAGGACAAGTGCAGGTTTAAGATACTGAGTGCTACTGAGAGATTGATTTATGGGTTTAAATACTGCTGGAGCACCTCATCCCACAAAAAAATCAATGTCTCTTTTGCATTAGCTTTGGATGTTCTTCAAGAAAGCTTACAGGGACTGTATTTTTCTAATTAAAATCAGCTAACAGAGTTGCCTCTGCTGTAAAATCACTTGATGGACTGCATCCCAGGACAGATTACTGCTTTAAACTTTAACCAATCTATTCAAACTGGCTCAGGATTGTGTATTTAAAGGCGAAGTGTGTAATTTCTATCCTTCT
This sequence comes from Sinocyclocheilus anshuiensis, assembly GCF_001515605.1. Taxonomy (NCBI): domain Eukaryota; kingdom Metazoa; phylum Chordata; class Actinopteri; order Cypriniformes; family Cyprinidae; genus Sinocyclocheilus; species Sinocyclocheilus anshuiensis. The sequence goes on from NW_015544159.1 coordinate 358,998, forward strand.
TGCAACACTAGAATTGCCCCTTCCCAGTTGCCCTGATTCGGATGCCACTTAATGATTCTGGTTCCTTTATGATTCTATTAATGATTCTTTTATTACTTTTGAGGAAAATATATGCTAAACGAAAACAATTACATGTTTGGCAATATCTATTTTTCCTTAATCTAAGTACCATTTATTAAAACCAAATATCTGAATTTGAAACTTTGACCAGGGAGACCCCCAGAAAGGGCCATAAGGGAATACCAGGGGGTCCATGAAAAAAAAAAAACACTTACTAATAAATATATAAATAATAATAATAAAAAAACTAATAAATAAATACATTTAAATTATTTGGATTTAAATACATTCATACAAAAATAGTAATTAAGTAAATCATATATCTAACAGTACAGCACTATAGAGAGTAGAAAAAAAAACCCATAATAATGTAATGTATTCGAAGCCAAATAGTTTCCAAATAATATTTTACACATATTTATAATAATATAAATACATTTTTCACAGCATAAATTGGGTCTTTATACATGAACATATATAGCTGCCTTTTAAAGTTTAGAATGAGGGTCCCTCTCAAAAGGACAATCCTATTTGGGGTCTGTGGCATCTATAGGATTGAAAACGCCTTTAACTACATGTTGTCATATGAAACGATGTGAATGAAAGTGAAGATATGACTTGAAAGTTCTGTTCAAGTGTGTCAAATGTTATATTTATGACTGATTCAGTTAATAAGGGATCCGACTGGTAACTCATGCTCTGTCTTTTTGACTGATTAATTAAAAAGATCCTGCTCAAAAGAGTCTTTTGAATGGGAAACAATGCAAAAACACTCAACTTTATGCTTCTGGATCACATACGTACCACCACTTGAGCACTGCTGCTGAGTCCCTCCCCGTAGTCGTCGGTAGCAACCACGTCAAATTTAAAGTAGGAGCGCCGCATGTTTCTGTACATGATGGCTGTCTTAATTACTCCCGTGAAGGGCTCAATAACAAAGCCGTCTTTGCCGTCAGTAGTTGGGGGGATAATCAGCCTGTACAGCATGGCGCTATAATTCCCTGTGTCTTTATCCACAGCCTGTCAGATACAATAGAGCACAGACATGTCAAAGAGAGGAATAGCCACAAGCTACTTATCACCTACAACACAGAGCTACTCAACCTCTGCCGGCGCACGCACTTCCCCCTCTGGCCTTTAGGAGGAGCTCCAAGCTCCGATTTCACAATGCTGATGACACATTGGCTTCAGTCTCAGCTTGAACATTATAGCACTCCACTGTGTTAATGGCTTTTTACAAGAGAGAGGAACGGACAGCAGGGTGCCCGGACCAGGCAGAGTCATTAACACAATTGAGACTTTTTCCAATATGCCTGTGAGACCTATTTCAATAAATACAGTAAGTGTGTATAAAAGGCCTTGCAGACAAAAGGTCCGTCTATTGATTAGTCATTTAGTGAGGCTTATCATGGACAAAATGCACGACTCGGCCGTGGAAACCCACAGATCTTGAGTCGTAACCGTTTTCCTTTTCTTTCTTTGTGTTTGTGTCCCAACTTAAACCCGAGGGACATCAGAAATGCCATGCTTTCTTAGAAGCAGATATTTTTTCTAATATGCCTGGAAGACCCATCTCATTATATACAGTAAGTGTGTATTAAAGGCCCTTGCAAATAAAAGGTCTGTCTTTTAATTGGTCATATAGTGAGGCTGAGCGCGGACACAATTCACAACTCTTGGTGGAAACCTTCGATCGCTACTGCTGCACAGATCTTGAGTCAAAACATTTTGAAATTGAATCTGTATTTCCACAGAAGTCTCATTTTTCTTTTCTCTTTCCATTTGTTTTTTTATATATATATATACCTCAGATTACACTCAAGGAACACCAAAAAGGCAATGTTTTCTCAGAAGGCAGATATTTTTCCAATATGCATGGAAGACCCGTTTCAATAGATACAGTAAGTGTGTATTAAAGACTCATGCAAACAAAAGGTCCATCTTTGAACTGGTCATTTAGTGAGGCTGAGCGTCAACAGAATGCATAACTCATCAGCTGAAACATTTGATAGCTTCTGCAGCGCAGACCTTGAGTCGAAACTGTGAAATTTAAATTGAAGTCCCTTTCTCTTTTCTTTCTTCGCATTTCTACCTCAGATTAAGCTCAAGGAACATCAGAAAGGTAATGTTTTCTTAGAAGGCTGATAAATTGCATAAATTAATTATCAGATCGGGACAGAACAATGAATGCAGGGCTAATCGGAGAAAGTGCTTCTACAATGCAATATAAAAGCAGTTCTTTCACCAACTCTCTGTGCTTAGGGTTGGCAGAGCAAGGAACAGTTTCAATGTTCTCGCCTTTTTCTCCTCAGAACTATTTAAAGAGGGATTTCAAAGTAGATTAGTCTAATCTACAAAACCCTGAGCTGCAGCTTGAACAAAAATCTATAGTAAGTGATTTCTGCGACACCTGAGAAATAGACTAAATGCAAGACCGTGTGTCAAGGCAGCATATTTGGATGTTTGCCCGCTGAACTTCATATCTCAGACGTTTCTTCATGTAAACAGAAGACACTGATGATGGTAATCTGTATTCGCAGTGAACGTCACCCTATAAAACCCCGGGCTTCTGCTGCATGGCTTAACTCAGTCTGGGGTCTTGGCTAATAAGGTCTCCTTGAACGAATACAGGACGCCGGGCACCTGATAGCATCACAGTCGCTGTTCTTTTAGTCTGCACATGAACTTAAGGCAGGGTGAAGTCATATGAGGTGAACCCCTGCCTGAGTTACTGCACGTGGCCTGCATGTCTGATTAGAGTAACACTGAGATAATTACATGGACGACTTTTACAGGTTGTAGTTCTGAGGCCTGAAACATATTTAAGCAAGTACGTAAATTTAGACGCTTGTGAAAGACATTGGAATTTTGATACCACTGTAAAAACTAATATACTATTAAACCCACTTCTTTGAAGTGAAACATTAGTATAAATATTAAACTAAATTAGCCTTCAAGTATATCTGAAGAAAAATGTTTTAATTAAAATTGTAATTATTCAAGGCAAGAAAACCGTAATATAAAAAAAGAAGAGAGAAACCAATTACACGCAACTGAACAAAAAAAAAACAACAGAACAAAGACACTAATGAAATCAACAGTGCTTGGGGTTTGCTGGGTATTTAATGCAAATAAACAGTCTGAAACTGGAAAAAAAATAAGTAATTAAATGTAAAGTAAAATTATACATACTGTACATACCTTCAGTTGTTGGCCCCCATTGACTTGCATAATGTCTTTTCCCCCCATACTATGGAAGTCAATGGGGACCAGCAACTGAAGGTGAACTATCCCTTTAAATTATTGGCAAAGGGGGTTTGTAATTAAAATTAATAATAAAGTTTTTTTTTTTTTCCTTTCAGCCTAGCTTTTTGTATGCTCTACAATGAAAAACCTATTAAAAAGTTATCCAGCCAGAAGCTGGATAGCAATAGTGTCATTTGATTAATATTAATGACATAATAGACAGTGACAGGTCTATTGTAGAAACATTAGGAATTGTTCTGTTCACTTACACTCTTTTAACTAGGGGGGAAAAAATGGCAGAAAAGTGCCTTGCAATGTCACAATTCACATAAGTCCATGCAAATTTTATTGAAAAATGCGCTGATCAATGAAATCTCTAGTTTATGTTCTACAAAGCTTGTCTGAGTTAGCAACAGTAACCAAGGGGGCGGAGCTATAGCATCAGTACTCAGTATTACTGATGCTGTACTGGCATTACATTACTTACATTTTAGCATCAACTTTATATTTTACTGCTACCTTTGACATCCCTAGCACTTCTGTACTCAAGGGGGTGATAGAATTACCTTCAAATCTCTGCTATTAAATCGGATTACCAGTAATTATTGAGGTTGTTAGCCATAAATGTGAAACTCATGAAACTTTTACTCTGCCGTGACAGATGACATTTTTTTGCAAATGTCTGCTATAGTGTGTGTATTATAAATCACACAGAAATGGATAAACGCATGCAAAAATGTTTAAAATCGAGCGTGAGATGCCAGAAGTGTCTGTTTATGTACTTGCATAGGGCATGTTTCAGGCTAGAATAAATGTTTGAAAACAGATTTGAGTAAGAGACAGGGTTAATCAGAGATGAGAAAGTCATTGTTAGAACGAAAAGTACTAGTAAAGACAAAGAAAACAGAAAAAAATACAGAGCGAGATAGAGGAACAGCGGCTGGAAAAGGACACAGTCCGTGCTATCTGAGAAATCCTGGCTGATTTATGTGGATTTCTGATTCATTTTCTTTTCCAGGGAATGCGGTGCCCTTGTCCATGTTTTTGACAGTTGTGGTGAGATCTGTATCAGCGGGCCCCCACAGCCATGGCATTTTACAAGCTGTCTCAAGATGATCCAATCTTTCAGACCCCAGCTGAGTAGACTTAAACTCCTCAGCCGAGATCAGCAATCTGACCAACCAGAGAACAACACCTCCTCACACGGACACCGGAACCAACACACTTCAACCACCAGCACAGAAGAAAACGACTTACAGTCGTTACGGCTATACATTGTTTACCAGTATGTGTGTTCCCTGGGAATCAAACCCACGACCTTTTACGTTGCTAACGCAATGCTCTACCACTGAGCCACAGGAACAATTCTAACATTATTAAGGTTTGCGAACACATTTTTCTCTAAGCAAGAGCAATAGCAAACCACTGAAATTTTATAAAAACGCATATTCACCAAAGACATGCCCATGACTTTTAAGATTTGATTAATTATCTATGACTTTTCCAGGTCAGGAAAACTAGCCAATCATATTACAGGTAGCGATTTAGCCTGCTCCTGCCATTCGGATGCAATATGCATCAGTTAGTGAACAGTCCTTGGCTTATCTGTGGGAGTGCTGTCTGAAGCCTCATGGATAGAGTTACAATTCTGCGGGAGAAGACACTTTACCTGGACCTGTAAAACAGAGGTGAAGGTCTTGGCATCCTCAGCAACCCCACCGAGGTAAAAGGGCTTAGTGAACTCAGGAGGATGGTCGTTCTCATCTTGCACATCAATGAAGACCTTTGCTGTGTTGCCTGTGAGGTGAAAAAAAATCACACAAGAACATTATATAAATTTTAAACCTGCATCTAAAATATGAATACAGTTTTTTCGGGGGATTTTGTATTTTTACACACATTTAGTAAACATCAAAATAATATTTTGATAAAAAAAATGGAATAAAATCCAATAAAAAAAATAAAAATCCTTACAACAACATTCAACAAGTTGAATGATAAAATTATTGATGTAGTAGAAGTAGTGACAGATATTTTCTTCTTTATTGTGACATACATACGACTAAAACAAATTATGATTGTAAGTTGAATGCAGTTGATTGTAAGAAAGGGGCGAAGTTTAAGCAGACTTGCAGATGATTGGAGAATGATATCGTTTCACTAGATGACATTTTGATAAAAAATTATGAGCTTATTTACTTATTTATTTTTCATATGCACAAATGAATAATTCACAGTAAGATCAATTATATGCATTTAGAAAACAGGGAGACTTTCCATTTCATGCCGACTTGACAATGCAGCCAACACAACAGTAATTAAAATGTTTAAAATATCTTAAATAAAACATAGCTTTTAACTACAATGAAGTAAATATCAATTCAACAGATGTCAAAATTATTATATTTTTGTATGATTTTACATTTCAGAAGTAATTCAAACTAGCATGAAATGTTTTAAACTATTTATGTGTTTAAAACTAGCCAGTATTTATGCTAGTTCTCAAACCAAAAACAAGTGTACTGCTCTCATGGAAAATGCCTCAAAGCAATTACAATCAAACTCAGGTGATCACCACAACTCTGCCCTACAAACTCAGTTTTGCACATCTAAGCTGCTGAAGTACATTTCTTTATGGAGCACAGCATTTCTTCATCAAGTCCTTCAAGACCATCATCTGTCACCTCTCAAAGTAAAAGGCAGAGTCATATTTTGCGGGGGTATGAAAGCAACGACACGATTTATCATCTGACAGACTTCAGCGCTCATGCCAAGGGGTTTCCAGAACCTTCTGCCCATTTCTGCACAGTCACTCCGAGTGGAGCACTGAAGCATCACAGCACAGAGCAGAATGACACGACACAAGAGGATCGCTGACCACTGGATGAAATGAAAACCAACAACAGTGAATAAAACCAGCAAGTAACCCCCTGAAAACATAAAGCAAGTCTTTTAAACAATATATTGACTTTTTGTAATGCTTTTGTCTGCCACAATAATGTAATGTTCTTAAATTCTCTTCATTTGGAGACTTTTCTCAGTAATGAATTTAATTATAATTTTAAATCAATTCACAATCCTCATATTTTTATGATTACTCCCAGTACCGCCGCTCCCTATATGCAGAGTACTCAGTTTGCGTATGGCACCAACTCCCAGGGGGGCACCATCCCAGTTGCTCAAAAAAAAAAAAAAAACGTGACGCACCATTCCCGCATCCGCACCCGTGACCACTTGCTCCTCAAGTTTGCTGCTGAATGCAAATGATCATAATTGATGGACAACTATGCCCGTGAAAAGACATCAGCAATCTGGCGCCGAGAAAAAAAAAAAAAAGTGAAAACGAAGCCTGTGCATCACTTTCAGGCACATTCATAATCCTGTGAAACTTTTTTGGCTGTTGACGTTAATAACGTGTTTTAATCAGGGCTTGAAGTGGAAAAAAAGAAGTGTCGGTACTCACCCCCCCTTATTTACTTATTTCATTATTTATTTATATTAAATAAATAAGTACTTTTTAATAATTCACAATGTATGTATAGTGCCACAATCAATCAATCAATCAATTAATAATTAAATAAAAGTTTTCAATACAAATTAGCACAAGTCAAGCTGCGATACCAAACAGGACCACAGGGAGGCGCTGGACCACTGTAAAGGCAGGCGACCACTAAATCGCCTGCCTTTACTACTATACGTATCCATTCAGAATCGCTAAATCTCTGACCACCGCACTGATCTATATATAATGATATAGTGTCCTTTCTAATCATATATGGGATCATATAATCACCCAGACCCTGAGGCTTTTGCTCTGAGTATATTCTGACAACATGTCAGAAGTGCCGGTATGCACAAAAAAGTGCAGGTACTCTAAAGGCTAAAATATAGAATACTGCGTACCAGCCCACTTCAAGCACTGGTTTTAATGTCCTTAATAATTTTACCACCACCAACGCATCTAATATTCTCTCTGAGTTTCCATGTTCCCTTACGAAAATTAGCCATGGTTTTAACCCGAATAACACCAAAAATCATCGTTCTTGTAGCCATGGTAACCGCAAATTAACCGTGGTTTTGTTACTTCAAATAATAATTTACAAAGAAGTATTAAGATAATATTTTTTTGTGGTTATAAAAACAGACCTAAGCCAACAATAGCTTTTAAAATGACTTAAAATGCATTATATAAAAAACAATGAGGCAATAATGATTGGTTACATTCTAATTCATTGAGATGCACCTGTACATGTTATCAGAAATGCCTGCAAAGGGAGCCAAAGGCCATGTACTTGCTGCTGCTACACTTCAGACAATCAAATCCTTGTTTAATAGGCTGTTGACCGAACATTTAATTCAAATATCCACTTAATCTTTCATTTTTGGCCACCTTTTTGCTATAGATGACACAGCCTCTATAATTTCTTCAACAAAAAACATGTGGACATCACAACCCTTACACAAATTAACCATGGTTTTATCATAGTAAAACTGCTTAATTTTCTTTTGCGTGATTTCTGAATGCTTGAGACTATAAAATCAATCAGAAAACTGTATTAATAAAGTCATAGCCATAGGTAACTGTCTGAGCTACAATTGTAATTAGTAAATAATACAGTTTATTTATTTATTTACTTTTATATTTTATTAAAGTTCTATTTTGACCCCTATAGTAGTTTTTTTTTTTTTTTTACTTCCATAATATTTTAGGGAGAGGGGCACAACAATAAAATCCTGCTTAGGGCACCCATTTGGCCAGCAGTGGCCCTGATTACTCCATCTGGATATTCATGAGAACCATGAGGTCTTATTTAAAATAAGGACCTGGCAGCTCTCACAAGCACACTGACAAGATATAATGAATTAAAACTCACATTAAACAATCAATTAAAACCACTAAGCTGACAGACTGACTGGACGCAACTAATCTTTTGGATTTTATCACCAGGTTTGCGTACTTAGAACATTAAATGAGAAAAAAGAAATCAATATGCATAGCTGTCTAATCTGGTTAATCATGAATGCTTTTCTCAAATAATGATTTTCCATAATCAACTCCACATGGAAAAGATGGACAAGCAGCCGCCCATCCACCCATGCTAACGGAACACAAGATGACAGGAAGTCATTTACGATTATATTTTTATTACATTGAGATGCTCTGCTCTGGCATGCTGGAAAGGAGGTGTTTTATTCACTCCAAAATAAAATGAAAAAGCAAAAACTCTCTGAACAAGCTTTTAAGCCACATAAAATGTTCCAGGGTCAAAAGCAGACCCATACAGAATGCTCTTTATTTTGGATAATTTGACTGATGTGTTCAGAAACCAAGTCTAGAATTCCTTTAAACACATTTGACGGTTTAAATCCGTAAAAAGGATAAAAAAAAGGGTAAAGGCCAGTTCACATCAAGAACGATAAATGTGAAGATAACTATAACTATATTAGCGTCCACACCAACAGATGATAAAGTTCTGTTTATTATAAGCATGAGCTGCAGTTTTGTCGTCTGCCACTTTAAATGCTCGTACTCTTTACTCTTTTACTCTGTCAATAATTAATCATTCACCTGCTGAAAAAAATTGATTGATTCCATTGATATTGCTTCTCTGTTTGGGAGAACAACTAACGTTATAGTTGTAGCGTTTACTTCTCTAAGAATCAGACAATTATTGAAACTTTATAGATATTGTCCATGATGTGAATGGGCATTAAAGGAAGCCTCACTTTTGGATGGGGCTCGTAGGTTGGACGACACCACCCTCATGGAGTCTGCTTCCACGCGGATGACGTAACTGCTGTTGCTCTCGTAGTCCAGCGGCTTGGCAGTGCTGATAACTCCAGTGATGTTGTTCACAATGAATTCACCTGTCGCAACAGGAGAAGGACAGCGGGTGTGTTTAATTGCTATTTTACAACTGCTTCACACTCAGAAACACACAGTCGGGAATTATGCATTGTAATCTTAGATATTTATTATATAGTGTTAGACTTATGTGTCTGTACATTTCCAAAATAAAATGGGAAAACAAATCTAATAAATAATAATAATCAAATCCCTTGTGGAAAAAAGCACACGTTAGCATACTTTAAAAAAAGGAGTACATATTACAGAAATAATATACTTAAAATAACATACTTAAGTGTAAATTGAATTTAATGTTTTTGGATGCTTAATTGTATGTTATTTACAATTAATAAAAAAATGTATTATAGTTTAAATTTGTCTTAAATGCAATTAGTTGAACTTAAGAGTGATTTTTAGACCCACTTTAGTAGGACTTAAGTACACCTCTAAATGTAATTTCATAATTCTATTGCTTTTGAAACATGGTAAAAGTGTACTGCTGAATGTACTGGCAAGCATTTATAATAAATTACTATAATAAACTTTTGTATTTTACAAATTACACATTTGTAATGATGAAGTCACAATTTTGTACATTTAAAACATATTAATTTGCTTTTGTTTTTAATTTGTATTAACTAAATGTAATAACAAACACTCCAATTAAAAGTACTTTACATGTGCTTTAGCACGATAGTCAACACAAAAAAACTTTTATTTTTTATTTTTATGCTTTTATTTTGACATTATTACGAAGTGCAATTTTTTTAAAGCATACTTAAGTGTGTTAAGAAACATATAGTCATTGAAGTGTACTTTAAGTACACTTAAGTGGCCTTTTATTTAATTAATATTTTATTACCTGCAAATACAGTTTTTTTAAAAATATTCTAAGTACACATGTTACACAAGTACACAGTTAAGCGCACTACTTTTTCACAAGGGTTGAGATGAAGTACACATAATTTTTAAAGCATTCACTGGATTTTATTCACTGGATTATCCAAAATAGGGATTACCACGGTTCTTCACTATATAAACATTTTTTTTCCCATTGCATTTACAGGAAAAAAACAACAACAAAAAACTATATTGTCAATTACTCAATCAGTAATTCTTGGCCCGGCTAAGTCCAGGTCTTACAACTCACCCTTTCCCCGCTTCCATGTAGCGTATTGTTAATGCACTTAGCTATATTGGGATTTCAGGTCCAGAGTGCACTACCCACCTCTTGAGTCTCATTAACATTCATAAAGGATTAGCTCTGATCTAGGGTGATGCCATCACATTAAACGCCTTGGATCTTGGCGGTTTGAAGGGTGGGATGATTACCTTATTCTTCCTGGCTTTTTCTAGTTAATGAAAACAGCCCTTTGATTACCAATCTACGCTTCTTGATTCTGTCTAATGAGAATGTACCGAAACGATTTCCCCATCACTTTAAACCAGCGCCAGATGTATTCAAATGTGATTTCAGCTGAACACATTTTGAACAGAGAGGATTTAATCACACACACCTCCCTCTTCCTGCTCTCGCTTGCTCTCTGATGACACACGGCAACAGGAAGTGCACTCCTTCAAACAAAACCTTCTCTCTCAGAGCTTTTGATAACTTGCAGCTGACAGCCACCTAAAAAACACCGTCTAGGAGTCGGCTGTCATTATCCAGTGCTTGATGTCTTACAAACTATAATTTATTACAATACAATAATATCCAGCTCATAAAAGACCAGTGTGACATTTCCCGCAATCTTGTCTTTTTTTTCACTGAGGTTTCTGAGGAGAGAATAAACCATAGTCTGGTTGAAGTATACGCTTGTACTGTATGTATGAGAACTGCCAGTGACGGTTTAATTGCATGCACTTTCTGCATGGTTTTAGCACCTTATTCACTAAATAAATTATGCAAATCTGGTTAGTGCTCACCGCCTTCATTTCCTTCGATGATGGAGTAGACGATGATCTGATTTATGGCAGCCGCCAAGATGACTCCTGCGACCATTCCCACGGGGGCATTTTCGCTGACCGGAGAGAACCTGCACATACACGGTGCACTGCATTAATGATGAATCACAAATCACACACAATAAAACGGTGGTTCTGCTGGGTCACACTGCAAATATGCACCACTGCGTTAGAACTTTACTGGGCATGTAAAAGTAAAATGGAGCAAAAGTCAAATATGCCAAAAACTAAAATATAATATTCAGTACAGTTCCATTTTATTGATCAAAAGTGACAGTAAGGATTTTATAATGTTACAAAATATTTCTATTTCAAATAACTCACAAATATACTAAGCAGAACAACTGTTTCTTAACACTGATAATAATAAGAAATATTTCTTGACCAGAAAATCAGCATATTAAATTCTCTGAAGACTGGAATAATAACTGCTGAAAATCCAGCTTTGCCATCACATACATAATGTTTTAAAATATATTAAAAACAGAAAACAGGTATTTTAAATTGTAACAATATTTCACAATATTACTGTTTTTCCTGTACTTTTTTATCAAATACATGCAGCCTTGGTGAGCATAAAAAACATTAAAAAATCTTACTGACCCCAAACTTGTACCTATTCAAATTATATTAGTGAATTGTGTGAATTAAAAAATGGTACAGTTGAAAATCCTGAGGTAAGAGAGGCTGGACAATGGGCATTCAAAACTGTGGCTTGCATTACAAGAACTGCTGGAACTGCAAAACTGCATATAAATGAATTGACTGACAATCTAAATGCTACACTTTTGCTCCTTGATATAAATACAAAGTATATTAGTAAATTGTGTGAAAAAAAAAATTGTATTAGTACATTCAAACTGCTGTTTAAACTCTGTAATTTCTGTATATGCATCTTTTTTTTTTTTTTTAGCATTTCCTGGGAATCAAACCCATGAACTTGGCATTGCTAACACTTTACTATTTGAGCTACAGGCAATGTTTAAAGATACAGTAGAAAAGCCTGAGGGTAAGAGAGGCTGGAAAAAAACGTGCATTACAAAAACTGCTGGAACTGCAAAACTGCATATAAATTAATTAGATTACAATCTAAATGCTGCACTTTTGCTCCTTGATATAAATGCACAGTGGGCAATTCAGCACTATCAAACCTAATTAAATGTACACATATAGGTCTGACAGAGAATCAATGGAAAGGCAGCATGATTATATCACATTCTGAAACCAGGCGGACAACTTACCTGTTTGATTTTATAAAACAAACTCAATTAATGTAAAATATTCTGGTTTATAATTACAAAGACAAAATATTCACAGGAATTTAATCAATCAAGAGGTTAACCGAATCACAGTGTTAATTGGGCATCCTACACAGTTGCTAAATGGAAAGCGAGCATGGGAGTGAGCAAATCTTTACCTCAGATAAACCCAACAGCAAAACTGATCCATAATGAAACATATGCTCGAAATCAGCTGTCGCTTTCCAAACACAACATACATTAGACTTCAAATCATATTTTGGAGCCAATGGGTGTGAAGAGCACAATTTGGACTATTGACAAATAATCATTTTATCCTGTTTCCATCTGCTATTAACATTAATTTCATGTAATTTTATCACAAATGGGCAGTGCTAGTTTGGGATTAGTATTTTTTTTTTTTTTAAGAAATTAACACTTTTATTCCACAAGCATACATCAAATTGATGAGATTAAAGACCTTGTTTTCTATTTCTATTCATCAACAAAAAATCCTGAATAAAATGTATCTGTCACGCCCATGGACTGTTTGTGTGTGTTTTGCTCCCCTTGACCCAGTTTCTCCCTCTTGTTGATTGTGTTAATTTGATTCCAGGTGTTTCTCCTTAGTCCCCTCGATTAGTCCCTCGTTATCCTGTGTTTATAAGCCCCAGTCCATTCAGTTAGTGTTTGTCGGGTCTACTGGTTATGTTTTGTGTGTCATTCCTCGTTCCTGTTGTTGATTTACCTCTGTGATTGTTCATTAAAAGACTGTGTAACGCTTCTCCGCGTCTCCTGGGCTCCTTCTCTCCAGCACAGCCGTGACAGAAGACCCGACCTACAAGCAGTTACCTCCGTGTGTTCCCTCCGTTTTTGTTTCCGTTTTTTCCTCAGTGTTTTTTGTTTCCGTTGCCCATGGATCCCCTCCTTCGTCCGGAATACCTCCTCCTCCAGCTGGAGCAGGGGGAGAGATCGCTCGAGGGCCACACAAGACTGTTCCTGGTGCTCGCCAACCTCTCCAGCTACCCGGACGACGCGCTCTGTGCATTCTATGATGCCAGTTTGGCGCAGTTATGATGCATACCCGAGCCCACCGCTGACGGAGAGCCCGAGCTCGCCGTGGCCGACGAGCCGTTGCTGCATGGAGCGACAGAGCAACGGATAGTCGTGGAGCCGGAGCTGCAAGTGACGTCAGTCAAGGTGCGAGAGCCAGCAACAGAGCCCGCCACGAGGGAGAATGCCGTGGACAGAGAGAGTGCTGAGTGGAGCTCTGCCCACTGCACCGCAGCTGAGGGTGAGCTGATTATACATCTGGGACTGCTGGACTTCGAGGGGGACCTTATAGACTGGGAAACAGAGCTGGAAGCCAACTTGCCCCCTCTCCTCTCTCCTTCGTCCCCGCTGGTCCCGTCAGCGGTCCCCGAGTTTAGCCTAGAGAGAGACCCAGTCCCCGAGTTTAGCCTAGAGAGGGCTCCAGTCCCCGAGTTTAGCCCTGAGAGGGCTCCAGTCACCGAGTTTAGCCCAGAGAGGGCTCCAGTCCCCGAGCTTAGCCCAGAGAGGGCTCCTGGTCCCAAGTTAAGCCAGGAGGCTCACAAATGCCTGCCCACCCACCCTCTCCTGCCTCCTCCACCGCTGTCGTCTGGCAGCCCCTCTGCTCGCCCTCAGCCCACCATCTATACGAAGCGAGCGCCGCGGGTCCCGCCTTGGTCTGGCATCGACCTTCCTGCGTCTCGGGACTCCACTCCTCCGGCTGTGCCTCTTCCCTTCGTCCCTCCGGCTCCTCCTCAGTCCTCTGTCGCTCCGGCTCCACTGTGGCCTTTCGGATCCCCACCTCCACATCTGCAACGCCTTGGCCCTCTGGATCCTCTCCGTCGCCTTGGCTCATCGGCTCTCCGTCTCCGCCTCTGGCTCCTCCGCCACCTGCTCCGCCACCGTTGGTCGGGCCCATGGAGTCGTTGGCCCTTCCTCCTCCATGTCCCCTCCCTCCGTCGTCTCCACTGTGGGTCACCTTCATGGCTGTGGCCTGGGTCCCGCCCGGCTCCTCCTGTTCCAGCTCCAAGCCCTTCCTATGTTGCTCCTGCGGCGCGAGGATGCACCTTCCGGGAGGGGGGCGATATGTCACGCCCATGGACTGTTTGTGTGTGTTTTGCTCCCCGTGACCCAGTTTCTCCCTCTTGTTGATTGTGTTAAAGGTGGGGTAAGTGGTTTCTGGTAGCCAATGTTGATATTTCAAATCACCAAAACAAACACACCCCTACCCCAAAAGGGTCTTGCCCCTATTTTGATAGCTCCGCCCCACACATTCGTACGCAACCCAAGCAACAATTAGTTTTGTGAAACAAAGCAAAACCAATGTTACACCGTGTCTACACCGGACGCGAGCGGATCAGTGCTATAGATACACCGGACGCAAGTGGTGCGGCGCGACAAAATACTATAGAACTCATTATAATCAGTGATGCTGTCTACACTGGATGCGGCGCGGCGTGGCACTACAAATCCCGGACAGAAAACTGCTGCTGCGTTCTATTTATGACGTATTGACACATATTCAAATTATTTTCAAAGGTCGCTTTAGACAGGTCCAGTGTAGACAGACTTTAGCTGTTGCCGCGCGGTGCGACAACTGTCGCGTCCGGTGTAAACACGGTGTTACTCACCTATCAAGAAGAAATAAAGCAACCTCGGTGTCCGATCGCAGGCCTTCCCGCTCCTTGAGTTCTCTCCAGTGCTGGAAAGCTGATCCGATATTTACACGGGTCCTACTTCTTGCCTTATCGTAAGCCTTCTTTTGTTCCGCAGATGTTTTCCTCTTTTGTTTTTTATCCGCCATCTCTATCTTTCTGTCGCTCGGCTCGGCTAATGTCTGTCCTGTGCACTAAGCGCACTCTCTCCTCCACATCATCAGTAGACACGCCCCTAACAGCTGATTGGCTACGAGTTTGTTTTTGTACTCGGCCCGACTCATATCCCGGAAATACATATCCCACCTTTAATTTGGTGTGTCTCCTTAGTCCCCATGATTAGTCCCTCGTTATCCTGTGTTTATAAGCCCCAGTCCATTCAGTTAGTGTTTGTCGGGTCTACTGGTTATGTTTGTGTGTCATTCCTCGTTCCTGTTGTGGATTTACCTCTGTGATTGTTCATTAAAAGACTGTGTAACGCTTCTCCGCGTCTCCTGCGCTCCTTCCCTCCGGCACAGTCGTGACAGTATCACAGTCACCACAAAAGTATTAAGCAGCAAAAACTGTTTTCAACAATGATAATAATTAGAAATATTTCTTGAGCATATTTCATAGTCAGCATATTAGAATGATTTCTAAACGATCATATGACACTGAAGACTGGAGTAATGATGCTGATAATTCAGCTTGGTCATCACAGGAAAAATGCATTTTAAAATATATTAAAAGAGCAAACAAGCTATTTTAAATTGTATTAATATTTCTCAATATTTCTGTACCACATAAATGCAGCCTTGTTGAACTTAATGTTGATATTTGTTTTTAAATAGCTTATTAAAGCTACAAAAGTTAACCAGCCAAAGGCAGTGAAGGTTTTTAAAACTCTTTTTCATGTCAATATTGTTGTTAATATTCCTTAATTACCAATTTTGTATGTGTGCCATCTAAAAGACCTCTGGTGAATGTAATTAGTAAATTCCTGCCTGCCTTTTGTTTTATTCCAATATTAGTTATTAAAGCAGCATAAATTAGATTTTGGATGTTATTAGCTCCAGAAAGGCACGTTAGTGAATAACTGAGGAATGATTAAGAGTTAGCCTACAGATTTGTCAAATGTACCTGCCTATTGTGGGAAAATGTAGCAGTGTATAACTGAACTGGAATAATTTAGCTGGCTCACAGCTTACACTGCAAAATAATAATTAAAAAAATACAAATTAAAATACTATTTTAGTATTTCTACTTTAAAATTTGATGTACAATTTGACATGCTCCTTGCCATTTGTTTGTAATTAATTGTGAAATTTACTAGCAGTTACAAGTGAATTTCAGATGTATTCAGCCTTACGAGGACACACATTTTGTAAATTTGACTTTCTGTACTGATGAGAACAAACTTCCGCTGTCATACTGCTTATACCTCTGTAAGTCAAAAATTAACAATCAAAAGTAGACAGACAAACTGAAGAATGTCTCTCAAAGCTCACTGTCCTCAAACCGCAAGTCTGCTGCCTTTCAAAACCAATAGCATATAAAGAATGAGGTGAAAGCTCAGAACAGCAAGTGTTTTCTCCTATCGGATCCAACAACACGGACAAAAACCCCTCAAGGACACTTTGAATACAAAAGCTAATAATCCTGTCACAGAATCGGTTGTTCAGTGATTTTCTTTTCATACATTGTGATGCTCATGCTCGGCCTGGTGACAAGGCAACCTTCATGCTGGGTTTGGAGTACTTAGAGTTGGTTGTACACAGGCTTACAGGGCGATTTGTCTCCCCTGGGCTTCTTCGTGGAAGATACGCAGGCTTTTGTTATTCAGAAAGATGGCAGAGTACCTTCCATATAATCCCTGCATACACACATCGACATGTTCTTCCTGTATGGCGTCAACCTATTGCTTCGTGCACGGTGTGCTGTGCTTGCAGATAATAGAGTGAGAAAAAAAAAAAAAAACAGCTCTTGTACGCTCTCTGTTCTGACAGCGCTCTAATGGTCGCTCCACACAAGCACATACTCGAGTGTTCGACACTAATGAGGTCCACTGAGCCGGCAAACGCATCCCCGCAACCTCCACTGCTTTTTTGTGCCTATGGCGTTCAATTGGGACTGAACCGTGTTTAATCCAAAAACTGAGAATGGGCCATGGGGCAGCTTTTCTACTAACTACTTTTCTGTTTGTTTCATGTTAGCATTTCAGTTTGTTAGATTAAGATGTGATATCAAAATATCAATTCGAAACCTTTGGCCTATTCCCATTGATATATAACGATTGTGTTACTCGTAACAGATCACAGGCTTTTTCATGTATAGATTTGCTGTTTTACTTTGAGGACGTGAGACGCTGGAAACGGTCGAAGTCTAATCCCTGTATCAAGTTCTTTGATCTTGGTCTTTATAAAATGCGTAAAAACCACAGGCCGCCAAAGGCAGTACATAACAGCTATCGATAATCCTGCTATTTAATAAAATACAAGGCACTTGTTATCCAGAGTATCTCCATCAATCTGCTTGAATACAAATTCATTTAGAAGGTAAAAGGGTTTTTTATGATTCAGAGCCACATCTTTAAAATATCTGTACTGAATTCTCAAACATACGAGCTCTGGCAACACAAATGAATCTGATCTTAATTGCATGACATTTTGGAATACCGTATACCATATTCTGAACAGAAATATCTTTGTTTACATATATGGCATGGCTACAGTTTTATTTGAAAAGCCTCTGGTTTCTCCAGGCATTTTGTTTTGGCCTACAATAAGAGAATTTATCGGCTTCTGATTATATCAATTTAGAAGTTTAACCAGAACATCCCTAAAGCAATGTGGCTTATGCATAAACAGCAAATCTGTCCCTTTTGAGTGTTGTGTATCAGGAAAAATGTGCAGTTCTTGATTGAGAAACAATAATGGATTCTGTAGCGAATCAGCTCATAAGGGAAATATGAATAATTAATCATAACTAGTTATAATTAATTATAAATATTTAGATCCGCTGTAGATATTTACTTGACCTTTCAGGGTCAACTGTCTGTCAATTCTAAGAACGTTAATTTCCTGGTTAAGGGAAATAACTTTCTTACTGTACAATTCTACAAAGAGCTTGTAGCATAAATCTGCATGA
>NW_015544159.1:377719-390425 GCF_001515605.1 Sinocyclocheilus anshuiensis
ATGTGTGTTCATTCAAAGAAAGGTTTTCCTATGAATTAATTAGTAGAAAAGTCAATTTCTACTGTGCATTGTGCCTCTTGCTATGGAACATGCAGTGATTTTCCCTGCTTCGCATTCCATTAGGTTGTAAATGTATCTGGTGTCAGGGTTGCCATGGTAACCAGGGTCCTGGGCCCTGTTCACAGACAACTTGGCACCCAGTAAGTTTATTGGGAGAGGGGTCTGTGAACGTTTGTTAATCTAATGAATAATTGATTTGATAAATCAAATGAAAAATGGTGTGTCTGATTGGTCCAGACGCTACAATTCTTTCATATCATTTCATAACAACATGAAAGACTCCATGAAGTGTTTTGTGGCTGCTAGCCCACGTCTGGTAGCTTTGGGGCTAATATCTATATGCTTGTGCTACTTTTCACTTTTAACTTTTTGATGCCACAGACTCCCAAATATTACAGCCATTCAAACAATCCCCATCCTAAAATATAAAGGCAGCTATATATTTATTTAAACTACTAACCAACCAACCAACCAAACAAAAACTATGCCTGAACTATGCCTTCTAGTATTCTGAATAAAACAATAATAGATGTCAAATTCTGTAATCGTAAACATATTATTATAGTTGTTGTTGTTGATTAAAAAAATAAAATAAAATAATAATAATAATAATAATAATAATAATAATACAGATTAATTTAAACATACTGTACATTAAATAATTAAGACTAACAGGTTTAGTAAAATATAATGAGTATATGGTGTAATATTTCGCAAAATGCTCCTCTATAGACTTCATTTCTCTAGTGAACTAACGAGCTGTGGACACTGATGACTTGCTGAGGTAAATTAAATGCTACGTGACATTTTATTTCCACGCTGTATTGTTGATGTCTTTCCGCGGTTGAAACACTGATTGAGCAATTACAGGAGGCATGAGATGAGACACGGGAACCGGAGCTGATCGCGGCCGCTCTAGTTAATGCTTGTGTTGGGATTATATACCAGCACGTTTCTGAACCGTCCCAGAAGCGGCTCTCCAAGGTGTTTATACAGCGATCTGTCATGCCACATCAAAGACTGTCAAAACGCCATTTATTATTTGAATTTCCGGAGAAAAAAAAAAACTGTATTCGTTCGGTTCACATGCGTACCGAACCGAAAGACCCGTACCGAAATGGTTCGGTACGAATACGTGTACCGTTACACCCCTAATATATATACACACACACACATTTTTTTTCTGTAGACCCCCAGCACTCTCTTGCAGCTTTTAAAACTGCAAGTTTACTGATATTCTACTATTAAAAACATAATATACTAGTAGAAGCTACCTGTTAAAGCCAACAAGCCAAAAGCCCTGCTGCCCAACCTTCTGTTTCAAGAGTAATACATCAACACATGTAAATAAAATTGTATTTATTTATACTTTTTTGCACCATCTTCAAAGGTTTAGTCTCTTTATTCAATCTTCCTTTTTCATCCTCTCTTTTCCAACCCTACCCAGTCTTTTGACTCACCACTGAACATCATCACCATCACTGTACTGCACCCTGCTTCAGGCATCCTGCTCAGCGTGACCCTCTAGAGCCAAAATCCAGCA
Organism: Sinocyclocheilus anshuiensis; assembly: GCF_001515605.1. NCBI lineage: Eukaryota > Metazoa > Chordata > Actinopteri > Cypriniformes > Cyprinidae > Sinocyclocheilus > Sinocyclocheilus anshuiensis. Next base: position 379,323 of record NW_015544159.1, read on the forward strand.
CTTAACACAGGACAAAAACAAGCCGGCATCATGACACTGCAAAACTACCAGCCCCTCTTCAAATGAATGAACCTTGCCGCCGCTTTCAAAGGTTCCGCCTGCGGATTAGCCGTTGACCTTTTCAAACTATTTGCGATCAGTGCGTTTGGAAGCCGTGTAGAATATTGTGTCTGTCCTTTCCAAACAAGAGGTAAAGGGCAAATTTCCTTCAGCTGTACTTAGGCTAGGGAGGCATGCTGGTCTTCCTTCATTCAAAAACAACTTTCACTCAGGCAGAATACATTAATACTGAGATAGCCGCACATTACATGCACAGCCAGTGTACAACAAATGGCTTTGTTTGCTCCTGGATGGGTTTACAAAGGGCAAATCTATCTTACCCCAGAGTTTAGTACTTCACTAAGGAGATCTAGACACCCTCATTAAGCCTAAATACAGATTAGGGATGTCAAAAGTGGCTGTAATTTGGTACAGATTAATACGAAAGTTAAATAAATAAATAAACAAACAAATAAATAAATAAAAATAGCAGTGTAGTACTGAGATTCAACACAATTTGGCACCCACTGTCTGACTGACAGGTTCTTTTCAGCACTCATGCTACTGCACATGTAAACAGTTAAAGGGGTCATATGATGCGATTTCAAGGTGTCCTTTCTCTTTGGAGGGCTACAAGCTCTTGGTGCATAAAGAAGATCTGTAAAGTTGCAAAGACTAAAGTCTCAAATCCAAAGAGATATTCTTTAGTATTTGAAAAATAATGTGTTTTTTGAATATTAAAGCATGTCAACATATTCTGTTACACCAAATACACAAAATAATGATCTTTAAAATAGCATCATATGACCCCTTTAATATATTTATTTGTCTAAATACCTGTCAAGGCAAGATATGAATGTAAAGGGAGTCAGTAAATATAAATGTCAAAAGGCTGAAACCAAAAAAATAAAAAAAGTGTGGGAAAAAAATATTTTTCCCTTCTCATTTTCACTCTCTTTAAAAAAACAACAACAACACTCAATCTCAAGGGGCGTTACCTCATACAAAAACTGAAGTAAACGCCCACTGCTGTGATTGGCTAATTTCATCGCACCGTTTCCACGCCCTCATTTACAGCATGTTGTGTGTTTTGATACTTGAGGTAACAAGCACTGTGATCAAGCCATATTATGTTTGAGCCTGAGCTAGAGGAAACTGAAATAACGTAACCACAAAAATTGCAACAGTCTGTTTCAGTGTGGTAATTGCTTTTGCTTGTTTAATTGCTTAATTTTCGGTATACAGTTTTAAAAGTACTATTACTTGGCCTATTATAAAAGACACTGCAGGTACGTGGGTATGTAATGATTTTATAAGCAACATTCAAACAATGATACACTTGGTGTCTTAATAGTGATAAACACTGGTTTCATGTTTATTACAAACACATAAGATTAAAAATAAATAGGACAAAATGCTTGGCACTGCCGTACCTTTCAATAAAATATATTTTGAAAAATCGGCAGCCTGTTTAGAATTATCCACAAAACAGTCCGATGTGAAATGTGAAGAAGAAACGAAAACGTTATCTTTCAGTTGTTCAGGCACGTCATTAAAAAACTTCAGCCATGCATTTCTAATGCTCGAATCTTTAGGAAGTCAATGCAAAGCATTCGGAGGTGCAGTGTCTTTAAATCAAGAACATTTTGATTCTCCATATCATGACCGCTTTAAATGAAAAAGATGCATGAACACCATACAGGTGCATCTCAATAAATTAGAATGTCATGGAAAAGTTCATTTATTTCAGTAATTCAACTCAAATTGTGAAGTCATTTTCATTTATTTCGTGTGGAGTAGGTCTGAAATGTGGAGACAAAGTTTTCTCCCTGAGTTTGGGCCTTTTTTTAATCCAATACAAATTTATGGTCCACTTAATATTCAACCATTTTTCTGCTTTAATGCCATATAAAACAGCATTTTATCTCACATTTGGGGCTATCAATAAGCATCCAAAAATATATTTATAATATCATTTTTATAAACATTTATGCATTAAAACCAAGACACTTGAAATTCTCATCAGTTTATGCATTTTTAAACATTTTTATATTGTAATTCAATTTATTTTGGAGGGCAGTGCCCATCCTTTACTCCTCTGAGATAACACCCAGTGTTATAATAATATTTCATTTGAAGCACATATTCAATAGCATACTAGTTTTAGCTGTGGTATTAAAACTGGTTTTGGGAATCGTGAAATTTCACTGGTATTGATATCGACTACTGAAATGTTACCATCGTCACAACCTTAATAATGATATCAGGCTTGAGGGTCAATGGCAAAAACTGACAGCTGAAGACATGAGAGGAGAATAATAACGAGGGATGGCGCTTCGAGATGATGTGCAAATGACATAAAAGCCGGTGAAGGCAAAGAGAGATGAATAGCTCCACTTGAAAGCTCGAGTAGCTATAAACTCTCAGCTGGTCTTGCTGAAAATGTCGGCCTCATTTACATACATAGCACACTTTCAGAAGTTTACTAATCACATGCATGAGTGTCCTAAAACAAGATAAGGGTGTGCAAGAGATAAATTATTGATAAAGCTATGAATATTTGAAGAGAGGCCCCAGTGAAAGACACAAAGGGAAATGCGGTAAAGCATCTTGGTTTGATTGACCTGTTCTTGGATAAAAGTAACAAAAGCTCATTGAGATGATTAATGGGAAGCAGGCCTCGTGGCCGCCTTCTATTCTTTCTCAAACGGGTGACAGACAAACACAGTGAGCGCTCTAGACTGCAACAAGAAACAAGGGTGCGGGGTGAGCGCAAGGAGATAAGATTAGCCAGAACAGAACATCTTGAAGGGTTGTATATTAAAGATATTAAACGGATTTGTTTATATGACTTCAAGTGCTACAAGGTCGCAAACGTTTAAAAGTCAATATGAATGCACCTTTTAGCTGTTTTATGGCCCTAATGGAAGCATTGCTTTTAATTTAGGGAGATGATATAGTTAAGCGTCGTAGTGTGTGGATGCTGACTTCGAAAGGGAAATCATGCTGACAAAAGGTGTTGATAATTTATATATCTGCACCAAACTATAATTCGGAGGGATGGGTGGCACATTATAAACAAGGAGGTCTATAATGCCTGCTGGAGAAAACTAACATTAGCATTCACATTCATCTCAATGGCAGTCGCTCAGCCGCCTCTGTAGAAACAGCCAATTTGAATTCAGCTATCTTTACTTTTAGGAACCACAGAACTTTTTGGGCAATCATTTGAGCTGTAATGTGACTGTCATGTGGCTTATCATAGTCACTAGAAAATTGCATTATAAATACATAGATTGGATTATGGCACTACGATAAAGTTCCTTAGACTATCCTGAGCTATGATGCCAAAAGCAAGCAGTCCATTTTATAGTTTGAAGAGCCATCAATATATAAACAAATAAATACATTTGTCAAAATACTGACTATAAGATAATAAACTTTTGTAATTATGTTGCTTGACCATTTTTTTTTTTTTGTAAACTTTAAATTATGATGTGTTCTGTGTGTCAGATGGTTGTATTTGTATAGTTTCTAAAAGTTGGCATGAAACGGAAATTGTGGTATAGCTTCTCAAAATAGTAGGAATTGATTGGATTGTTGTCATGGCTAACTGTTCATGTGAGTGATTGAAGATTATAAGGGCACATTATTTTGTTTCTTAAAAAAATGATGTGCATGGATAAATCATTTATAATAATCATCTATAACAAACATCTATAACAAAACAAAATATATTTTGATTTCATTGTGACTTTTTTTGCAACAAACATTTATTTACTCATTTGATCATAGAGGTCTGAAAACCTGATGGCTAAAGTTCTACAGAGATGAAACGATAAATCAAAATCTTCTTCAAAATACAGACTCGTTATAATACTGATATTTTATTTAAGTCTTACTACTTTCACTTAATGCATTTCTGACTACTAATGATTCTTTTAAAGTTTAAAAAATAATAATAGGTATTTATAAATATATATTTAAAAATCTCAAAGCATTTTTTTGCTTCTTAAACATCAGTCAATGTTTGCACCTTTTGTAATAGTCGCCTATTAGTCCCTCAGTTGCATGAAAACATGGATCTCAAACTAGGGCTGCACGATAAATCGCATGCGATATTTAATGCGCATCTTGTCAGTAAAGACGGTTCTGTAATCAGCGGTAAATCTCCATCACCTGCGGGCTTTCACATTGAGCAGCATTAACTACACAGAGCCGTTGTTCACTGACGAGTTGCGCAAAACCACGTTCATATTCGCACGATTTTTTGCGCAGCTCAACAGTGAACAACGGCTCTGTGTAGTTAATGCTGCTCAATGTGAAAGCCCGCAGGTGATGGAGATTTACCGCTGATTACAGAACCGGCTTTCTGACAAGATGTGCATTAAATATCGCATGCGATTTATCGTGCAGCCCTATCTCAAACTCATACAGTCACTGCTGAAAAGGATTCAAATTTTCTGGATATGCAGGAAAACTTTTTTTTAAAGAAAAGTCATGAAAAAAAGTGTATTCAAACTTTTTAACGTTTTAACCAATTCATACTGTATCTCAACAACACCTGAAAGAAAAGCATCCAGGATTCACCCACATAAATACCACATCAGCAAAAGCCATTCAAAATGCCCAAGCATTGAAATTAATGTTTTGAGATGATGACATATTATCCAACACAAGCACAACCAGATCTTACCAAATGAAGTGGCATTTTGCATAGTCCTAAATTACATGTTTGTAGATGTGTATGCGAATTACATCGTGATGATACATCATCACACAACAACAGAACATACAAAATATCTCAGTTGCATTCATTATCAAGTCTAACACCAGCATGCCAGAAGCGGCGGGGCTTTACATGTTAATAAGCAGTGCTGTGCTAATGGTGTGGTTGTTTGTCTGACCCTGAGCTGGTGGGATGGCACAAAGGGACCGCCAGTGTCTAAATACTAATCCTGCAGGTGCAGCAGAGAGAGGGAGTCCTGCGCAGGCCAGGCGCTTCTATTACCTCCGCAAGAATAGAGGTGGAGGCAACAGGAGCATCAGAAAAGAGCTCCACATGTGGCTAATTGGAGTCCCGATGCAGCAATTCATGGCAGATTACATTTCTGCAATGCGACGCTTCAGCTCACATGAAAGTGACACACTGTACAGCGACTTGACAGCGTAACAGCACTTCAGATCAAGGGACGCAATTGTCAGCCGGCACTCCAAACTAAACCAGTCTCAAAACTGTGACACACTCTCCACCTGCGAGCCAAATGCTTTTGAACTGCAGCGAGGGGCAGGTTATTGTTCGCAAATCTTTAAAAAAAAGATACTTAGAGAAGAACATCAAAGTCATTTGTTTCTGTCGAGAGAGGAGCTTGGCGGTCTCTAGTGCTGTCCACATGACTTTTCCCACAGAAACTAATCATACTTCGGTTCAGCGGCGGCTCAAGTGCTGCTCGTTTACTGCCAAATGTAGCCACGTAAAGAGGATCCCAATCTGCACTCCAGCACTGGAGGAGATGGAGGGAGAACCGCAGCCGCTGATCGATGTCCTCATCACATATCCAGTAATTCTTGCCACACAGAAAGAGACCCACTTTTGCAGAGCCCAAATAAATTCTGCATTTCTAAATACATTTACACTGGAATCACTATTGTGGGAACACTTCATCACGCACTTGAAAACTGAAAAACGTTGATTCTAACACACAGCAGACAGAAATGTGTCAAAGTTTGTGCCAAGTTGACACAAATGACACAAAACCTGAAAGCCGAAAGTAAAGCAGAACACATTTTAACCCTGTAAAGCCTGACATTAAATAACAGTCCGAAAAAAAAAAAAAAAAGTTTATCAAACCTTTTATTGAAGAAGAAAAAAAACACTTGCGCTTGTGTTTTTTGTTGAGCATCATATTTGATACATCATGATTTTATGGCTCATATAATATGAATAGAATATAATAGAATAGAATAGAATATGTGACCCTGGACCACAAAACCAGTCATAAGGGTAAATTTTTCGAAATTGAGATTTATACATCATCTGAAAGCTGAATAAATAAGCTTTCCATTGATGTATGGTTTGTTAGGATAGGAAAATATCTGGCCAAATGTTTGTTTCTAAATATTGAGAAAATCGCCTTTAAAGTTGTCCAAATGAAGTTCTTAGCAATGCATATTACTAATCAAAAATTAAGTTTTAATATATTTACAGTAGGAAATTTACAAAATGTCTTCATGGAACATGATCTTTACTTAATATCCTAATGATTTTTGGCATAAAAGAAAAAATCAGTAATTTTGACCCAATGTATTTTTGGCTATTGCTACAAATATACTCCAGAGACTTAAGACTGGTATTGTGCTCCAGGGTCACATATATCATAGAATATTTTATTCAGAGGTCCAAAAGTAGCTAAATTCTGGTAGCTTGTAATTTAAATCAGTGAGATTTTAACAACAAAATAGCAGATTACTTTCACAAAATGCATATAAATATCAGTTGCCACTTTATATCTCTATTGTTGGGGCAAAACATGCAATGTGATGCAATACAATTATGATTGAGAGATGAACAAATAAGTGTTTCTCAAAAGCCTGATGAATCATAATTGATATTCACATTTTAACATTATAAAAAAAAAAGATATATGGATAATCAAGTAAACCTAATCCAGTAGCTTTAATCCAGTAAGTGTTCTTCTTGAAATATTACTAACATTAACTTATGTTTACTTTATAAAAATCAGTAAGATTTCACAGCGAAAATACATTTTTAGAATGTATTTATTTATTTTACAATTACATTAAAAGGCTTTTTGCTTGCTAAAAAGTAAACTATCAATCAGACAACAGAAGGCAAAGTTGTGGAAATTTGCGCATCAGATATGTTACAGTAGGCTTTATAGAGTTAAGTAAGAGGCAAAATAACAGGAAACAGAACAGGGTGGCAGATTGACCCAAATTATACTGTTTCTGTTAGCCTCACACCTGCTATAAACTTTCACGCGTGTGTGGCTCACCGATTTGAGCTCAAAATCTAAAACATGACACTCAGGACATGCAACATCTAATTGAAACATTTGCAAACCAACCTGTAATTATCTATAGCCATTCTGCACCACTGAACAATACATGCTAATTAAACTCATTTTTGCGGACCCCTGGGCCTGAAGGGTGCTTTCATGATGTCACATAATTACTAATTATTTCCAATTTGTGTCCATGTCACTCAATGTCACTCAAACACAGCTTCTATCATTCAGATTATTAGCTGTACACTGTAAAAAATTATTTTGCAGTTTAGTTGTTTCAATGAATGTTTTTAGGATGACACATTGCAGTTTCTGAATTGGTTCATTCAACTTAACTGTAGTAAATCAGCTCAAAAGGGAAATATTTATGACTAATTATAACTGGTTATGATTAATAATAAATATTTAGATTAGATCTTCGAATTAACTGTAGCAGAATCAATATTACCATTACTTGATCTGTCCGTCCACCGAGCACACTGTAAAAAATGACCGTGGCTTTAACGGTAAAAGACTGTAAAAATGCTACAGTAAAAACCTGTTAAATGGTTAAGCATTTTTATGAGATAAGCCGTGCTAAAATGCACAGGCTGCACATTTTAGTGGGAAAACATCAGAAAAACTCTACGGCTGCTAACAAGAATGCCACAAAAATACAATGCTTTGTTTTTGTCTAATTACCTTTTGTTTTTAACAGAATTTCACTGTTCTTTAGCAATTATCAAATATGCTTTGCTTTTTCATGTAGTGAAGGGAAATGTTTTGGAGTGCCATCCTCATTATAACTGAATGCAATGCAAAAAAGACCAAATATTAAAACAAAACAGTTAAACTGACAGACTATGGCCCGGTTTCACAAACAGGGCTTAGCTTAAGCCAGGACTAGACCTTAGTTAAATTAAGATATTTAAGCAACTTTTACAAAAATGCCTTAGAAGAAAACATTACAGGTGTGCATCTTGACACAGAACAATGACACTGACATATTTTAAGATATGTCAGAGCAAGATATTTTCAGTTGAGACAGCTCAAACATGCATTTTAGTCTGGGACTAGCTTAAGCCTTGTCTTAAAAGCTTTACTTTCTAAAGAAATTGTGCCTTTTGCCTGTTCAAAATGGTTGCGATACAGCTGTTACAGTGTTCTGGTAAACAGGTTAACCTTTTAGGCGCCAGGGATTTTTGGAAAAATTATTTTGACATCAAGATTTCATAAGCTTGTGGCTTGAAAGGGCTTTAAAAATAGAGATCTACTGTAAATTAGAAAAATGTTGGGCATGACCGAAAGTTTAATATACTCGTCTAATTTGCATAGTATGACGTCATTAGGGGGCGGTCATCTTGAATTTCATAATATTCTTATTTGCATGTTTTTTTTTTTTTTTGTCTTTTTATCCTCATTCCAAATGATCAGAAAAGAGGAAACCAACAATAAAACAGGAGAAAGTACTAAATTATTACTATATTACTATACTATATAGTAGTAAAACGCATGTGAACAGTAGCCTACTTTTTAATCAGTTCATCAGCAATATTCAGGAAATAATAGATACTGAATGGATGTTTGAACTTATTTGCATGTTTTTTTGTCTTTTTTATCCTCATTCCGAATGATCAGGAAAAGAGGAAACCAACAGTAAAACAGGAGAAAGTAGTAAATTATTACTATATTACTGTGCCATAGTAAAATGCATGTGCCTATTTTTTGATCAGTTGACCAGCTATCTGCCCAATCAGGTATCTAGGTGACACAGTTTATAGTTCTTGAGAGTATGGTACCTCTCATTGCATGGCACAGCGCACAGACCTACCCCAAACTGACTGTACCATGTACCGCGGCCACTCCCACCTCTTTGGGGCACTGGATCCAGAGCGCTCTGACTGGATCCAAAGAGCTAGTGCTACTTCCAGCCCTATTTCTCATTTCACTTTGAATAGGAACGTGACGTAATTTTGGTCTAGAATCGAAGTACTACATGTCTGCCATCTAGTGGTAGGGAATACAAATGAGATATTACACCATATTAGGAACTACAGTCTATTTTATTAAGTATGACGTCTTGTCGCAATTTTGTGTCTTTGGCGCTTAGAGGGTTAATCTGGTTTCACAGACTGGCTAAGATGGACAAGCTAATGTGCAATTGGCCAGTCATTTTTCCAGAATGACTCAAACCCATCTAAAACTACAGCTTTCCAGTAGTCAAAACAGCAGAGCACAGTGCTAGCAATACCAAGGTCATGGATTCAATTCCTAGGGAATGGATACATTGATTATACATTGATTTATATTGGATAAAATCATCTGCTGAATGCACACATGCAAAACCACTGATTTAGAGCAGTGGTAACCAAACTTTTTAAGCCCAAGATCCCTGACTTTATGAAAGACAAGATCTATCTATTGAAGAATTGATAGAAGAAGAGAGCTCAGACTGAACCAGATTTGAAGCCTTTTATTTAGTATCTTAATTAGTGATGCGCTGATCATGATTTTTCATGGCCGTTTCAGATTCTGATTTGTTTTTTTGTTTGTTTTGTTAAACAAATGTATTTATTGTTTGCTCTATAACAAGTAAACTGGCCTTAAAAATATCTGTAGCCATTTTAAATTAGAGGCAACAACTACATTTTAATCATGATCCAAACATAGATGCTGCACACGTTGCATAAATGGTTGTTTTTTTTAATTATAATTAGATTGTATAATTTCAAGATTTAAAGCAAAAACAGAACAATATGACTTCATCTTTGTAAAATTATCTACATACAACATATTTGCATGATAAAAAAACAGCAGAAGGGTGGATTGAGACGCAAATTCACTCTCTGACAGCAGGTGGCACTTATGGAACAGCAGCTACACAGCGTTTTGCTCTGCCTGCTGCAGTATTTCCTACTATTTGCGTCCGTCTTCAGCGTCTCTGGCCTCTGTTGAGGTCCTGTTTACAGACTCAGGCATGATGTATTTTTCTATATCACTGTCCCAGTAGATCCCGAAAATAACAAAAAAAATTTTTTTGTGATTTTCGAGAGCTACTGGGACAGTAATGAAGATCTACCAGTTGATCGCGATTGACGGTTTGGCGACCACAGAGTTAAGAATGTTACAGTAAAACACTTGTCCCCATTTTAAAGTAAAAAAAAAAATATATATATATATATATATATATATATATTATCGGCTATCGGTATCGGTAAGAAAAATAGTAGTGTTGGTGTATCCCTAATGTAAATAGCTAAATAGCTGTTTTACAACAGAAATGTTAAACTACCAACTACCAAATCAAGTCATGCAAATTACCCTTTTTTTGTCAAATGTCATCGCTTTGAAATGAAATATATATGCCAAAACAAACATTTTGACACATGTCAGCCTATATTTGATATGATTTATGAAACTTAAAATTTAACGTGACAGGACAAGAATAATTTTTCTGTTTTACATTTTCAACATATTAGGCATACAAATAAGACCGAATGAGTGCTTATTTTAAAATAATAATAATAATACTTTGCAGCGCAAATTTATTACTATACAAAATCTTATTCTTGTTGTCCTTATTATTATTATTATATTATTCTTTTTCTTTATTCCCACTAAATCCATTTAAATCGTTTATTTAAAGGGGTCATCGGATGCAAAATTCACTTTACAAGTTGTTTGAACATAAATGTGTGTTGGAAGTGTGTGTACACATCCATCCTATAATGATAAAAATCCACCCAGTGTTTTTTTTTAAATCCCTATTTTAAAATCCCCTTTCTCAAATCAAACTGTTCTGAGATGTCTGTCAGAATGATGTAGTTCTGCACAGGCCCCTCCCACGATAGTTGATTGACACTAGCGTCTTGCCTTAGACCCGCCCTGACTGAGCTGTCATCAGTCCGCCATTGTGTCGACTCCGGTGCAGAGGAAGACAAGAACGTCTCCGATTAAGCGATTGAGGTGTTTTGTTGTTGGATGTAATAATGAATATAGCAGTCGTCATTTACTCCCGACATCTGAGCCGCTGAAGACGCAGAGGATTAACGTTACT
>NW_015544159.1:391512-394105 GCF_001515605.1 Sinocyclocheilus anshuiensis
TATGTTATAGACTTTTCATTAAGACCCTAAAGAATCATATCAACTTGTGGAAAATGGGCATCCAATGACCCCTTTAATTACTTCAAATAAGGACCATTACCACTGGAATAAGGTTTTTATTTATATTTTACTAAAATATTGGTCCCCCCAATGTTCTAGACATGGTTACGGCCTTGTCGTAAACATGCCACATTGGCAATATACATAACAGTGGCGGGCCGTGCATTTTACACCTAGGCCTTCAGTGGCGTCCTACATGAATTAATCCATCTCTTCATACCATCATAATGATGCCACGGCTATAGATGAAAATCTAAACCTGAGAAACAGTAATAAAAGTTTTACTAAGTTTTAATAAAATTATTTACAGTGATGCTGTTTGCTAGCTAGTATGCTGACCATCCAATCAAAGGACGAGAAAATGCTGACGTTATCGTTAACCAGCTAGATGGCCCTGGTGCTGCCAACTTGAAATCTGATTGGTTAAAGCAACAGTTTCATTGCCATTGATTTAAGCTAACAGACGCCTGCACTGCTGATTCTGAAGGCCTTAAGGCAGATTTCTTTGACCCTGGCAACACGATTGCTGAAATATGATTGGATAAAAGCTCTAATATAAACATACACTGCTGGAAGCAGTGCAACCAAGAGAAAAGCTATGAAATGAAGAGAACAGACTATTGGAAATAATTTAATACACATTCATGGAAAAAAAAAATATTAAACTAAATCAGTGATTCTGATAGTGTTTAGGCCAGCAGAGAAGGCTTTGCTGGCCCTGACGGTCCACCACTGATACATAATGATGCGTACTTAAGCAAGCAATGTGTCACTCTACTGAATATAAACTCCTTGAAGACTGTATTGTGAGCAGGCAATTATTGACACAAGGTTATCTCAAGTCCACCCCAGAGCAGCGTCCTGAACACCCAAAGCCAGGCAGATCAGAGGAACTCTAACCAGCCTTGTGCTCACCAGACAGGGGCAACAGACACCTGGCTAATGTGTCCACAGGCAGCAATTGGGAGCTCGCGGAGGACTGCATCTGAAAGCTATTGTTATTCTCACTGTGCTGCAGAGCTACTATCAACTACGACCTTTCTGCAGCTCTGTAGGACACAACATTAATTCAGACCTTCAGCCAAGTCTTTTCATCTCTATGTTTCTTTCTCTGTAGCTCTGATTAATCAATGGATAAGGATGTTATTAAGGCCATTTTAACCCCATTGGTCCTTGTAGCTCTGCCACTGCCACTTCACTATAAAGCTGTTAATAAACTACTATATGATCACAGATCCATTCGTACAGACGGTATTGTCTTCTTCTGAATGTACTGTATACTGTATGAATAAGCTGTATTCAGTAAAATAAGCTTAAATGTTTTTAGATTTAAATAAATTTAGGCAAACCACTGGAAGTGTTATTTGCCTCGGAAGCCATGCGAATTGAACTGATTACCCCTTGTGTCAAATATATTAAAAATGTAATTTAATGAAGCAGCCGTAATGCATTCGAATGGAGTGCGAACGTCCTTTAAGGAAACAACAGTGTGTATAAAACACACTTTACCTTGCAGCTATTATACATATTTATAAAGTCTATGTTTAAATCTACGCTGACAGTTTTATATTAAATAAAACGACCTGAAACTGGTTCTTTCCAAGGTATATTGACTTAATTTACTTTCAAAATACACATCCATTGTCTTATTGTGCATGATCTACAGGTGAATATTAATCCAAATATGAAAAAAATATAAAGCTTTTTTTTTCCCCCTCATAATCCTCAATCAAAACGGGATCAATTTTGAACTTGCTCCACCTCTGAAACCTCCACCTCATTTATGGCTCAAGACATGAATCCCTTAATAGAGCATAAAACTACATCTGTCTGATTTCAAATCAAGTCAAGTCAAGTGAGCTTTCTGGTCATAAAAGAGACATAAAAAGGAACAAAATGTTGTGCTTCACAGGACCATAAAAATACACATATTATAAGATTCACAAATAAACTGCTATATTTTGCATCGCTGTTCGCCAGTATCTAACATTTTGATTTCAAGTACTGTTTCCAGGCGACAGTACTCACACTGTTGATGATGTTTTGGAAGTCTACCGCAGATGCAGAACAATACATCACAGTGTGAAAGGACAGCAGGTGGGGCAGAGGGCAATCACGTTTTCAGGTGTTTGCTCACCTGTACTCCTCCTGCGTGAACACAGGAATGATGGACGGCTGCAGGACAGTGATCTCCACCAGAGTCTTATTGAACTTCACTGGCTCCCCGTCATCGTAGGCAATAACTGCCAACTGTTTGGGAAAACGAGAAAATACATTTTAAGATAAAACAAGGAGTACTAAGAATCAGCACTGGCTCAAGTTCTATCCACACTGTCTTTATTATGAACATTCCATCCTTTTTTTAATATATATAATTTTTTTCTTTAGTACTAAGACTGGCTCAAGTTCTATCCACACTGTCTTTATTATGAACATTCCATCCTTTTTTTAATATATAATATATTTTTCTTTTATCTTTAAAACAGATCATTCCATTCATTTTCGTCCAAAAAATAAAAATTATATATATATA
>NW_015544159.1:395684-405215 GCF_001515605.1 Sinocyclocheilus anshuiensis
TTTTTTTTTTTTTTACAAACTTGCATGATAAGTCTTAAGATTATTGTTCTTCCTCTTTTTTCAAAGCTTTTTCATGCTTAATGAAGGGAAAAAATCTGTTTACGAATGGGGCAAGGAAATTAAACTTCATTCAATATTCATTCATTCAGACATTTACATGCCATATACATGACACAAGTCTTATTTCTGCACAGTGGCCTTGTGGGTAAAGCAAATGCACCAATTTATTGAGCTGTCAGGCCCATATTCCCATCATTGTCCCCTATTTCTCTCTTCCATCAATTTCCTTTCGTACTACTATTGTGTTTACCAATAAAATGGCTAGAAAATAAAAGTACCAAGTATTTTTTTGGGGGGTCACACTTTATTTTAAGGTCCAATTATCGCTATTAACAAACCATTAACAAGATATTTTGCCTCAATAAACTCCTAATTTGCTGCTTATTAACAGTTAGTAAGGTAGTTGTTAAGTTTAGGTATTGGGTAGGATTAGGGATGTAGTATATGGCCATGCAGAATATGTGCTTAATAAACAGCCAATATGTTAATAATAGGCATGCTAATAAGCAACTAGTTATTAGTGAGAATTATATTTTTTTCTAATTAAGAATGTTAATATTTTGACTGGAAAACAAGTCAAAAATACTTATTAAAATAATATTTTTGTTGTTAATAAAATGATTTAAATAATGTTAATAAAGAATTTCAAATCTGCTTTCTTTTTGAATGCCAATATCATCCCATATAAGACAAAAATGACTGTATAAAGCAAAATATTTAATATAAATAATTGTATATAATCAATACATTTAAAACTGAACAAAGAAAATGGTCTAATCTTATGCTTTCCTTGTTAACATTTACATTTACATTTACATTTAGTCATTTAGCAGACGCTTTTATCCAAAGCGACTTACAATTGGGGGATACATAAAGCGATTCCACTTAAAGAGGCAAACAGACACACTCCTTCTTAGCCGAGGGCAATTATTATAATTACCAGAAAGTGCAATCAAAAATACAAACGCAAACAAAAATATAACGTAGAAATAGGCAGAAAACGAAATATTCCTTCCTAGCAGCAAGTAATAATTCCAACAGCAGATCTATAAACAAGTATTATGCAGGACACTCACGTGCAGCCGTCTGTCTCTTCTGTTGACTAATCGCTTGACCCCTCCAATTGTTAACCTCCAATTCAATGAGAAAAGTAAGTCTGTTCAGGTCTCAAAAGCATTTTGAACTTGGGCACAAATGGAGCCATACAACTGACAGATGATGGGAGCAGATTGTTGAGAGCAGAACATATTTGAGATGATGTTCAATGTCCAAGAATGTGATTGTGCACATGGACTGATGTGCAGCTGCATAAACTGTTGTGTCTCATCTATTTACATAGATATGTGTATAAACGTCTGATAAGACAATGTCAATGTGTTGAGAAATCATGTGTGGGGAACCTATGGCCAGAAAAGCTTAAAACCTGCTTGAATTTGGACCATTATTAAGAATGAGCGTTTCTGAACTCACCATTGAGTTTTGCTCAGAAAGCACTCTAATGTATCAGGCAGTGCAGCGATTTCATCGAAAACAATCTGTGAGGCGCATAAAAATGATTGACGGGCCAGTTATGGCCTGCGGATTGTTAGATGACAAGCCCTGTATTAGGAAAAGATTGTTGTGAACTTACACTGAATTTAGTGTTGGGCTCCTCATTCAGATTGACCCTGGTGAGAACATTGCCCGAGGTCTCCTCCACATCGAAGATACTAGTGCTGTAAGGAAACTGCTCCAAATCCACTTTATAGTGAACTCGACTAGCCGCTGTACCCTGAAAGAAAATGAATAAAGCTTTAAAAAGAAAACTCTCTCCCAACTATATCAATATTTTGTATGAATATCAAAGTTTTCAAAAAGATAGAATGTGGTCATTATATAAGAAATAATTGACAATGACTGCTGAATTATATGATGCATTTTCATTAACATGTAAACATGTGAATCAGTCAGAATGAAGGATTCAGTCCTTTAGTGGTATAAATCACGATCTCAAGTCAAGTCTACAAGGTGTTAAGTTGCATGCATGTTTAAATCAAAATTTTTCAAGCAATGGTCAACTTAGATTTTTCTACTAAGCACATCAATCTGACAGACCCAATTTGTTCATTTTATTCTGTTCTTCTTAAGTCCAGCCTCCAACTGGGGGTTTCATATGTTGTGAGACTGTGAGATCCGATGTGTAGCGTTGGCCTGGGGACAGAGGGGTTGGTAGCCCCGCTGTGATGGAGATAATTACGAGGGTGAGAAATGGAGCCTGCGGGTGGGCCTGTCCTCATGAGAACGTGCTGAGAAACCCATTCATCCACCCACGGGTGGGACAGCTCCACACATAGTGCTGGTCGGGGCATACGTTTTGGTGTGAAATCAGACTACAAATGATTTTTCAGCTCAGTCCTGTGTCTTCAAGGCGTATGGAGAGGATTGGGGTCATGAGGTGTTCGAAAGCACGAGGAGTTATGCCACACTGTGTTATCATTTACATTTCCTCACTGCTCTTTTAAAATCCTGAGGAGTTTGATTAACAGCACTCTCATTTCCTCACAAACTTTTTTTTTTCTTTAATATTTTATGTCTTTTCAGCTTGAAGACACTCTATAATAGCAGATATGATTGCATTGTGCCCAAAAAGAGTAAGCTTTTTTTTTTTAACATGTATTTAGGAAGGCGTGGCAAAGATGGGTTTAATTCTGATTTCTTTCTGTGTGGATGAGGATGGCTAATGAATAATACTTGCTGATGGGCATGAGGAGATATCAGATGCCAGTATGAAGAGCCATGTCACAGATGCTCAGAGAATAGGGAAAAGTGGAGAGAGTTGCCAGAACCGCATTGATAGACAGCAAAACAAACCTGGTCACCAATGGGCTGAAGAGATGCCCTAAATAAGAGCTGCTGTTTGTGAAAAACAGAATCATTATGTGCCAGTACGAAATAACCCTCGCAAACGGTGTACGCCAAATGATTGCTTAGCTTGACTGAAAAAAAAAAAAAAAGTTTGAATCCATGTATTTAATTTGCCAAGAGAATATGCAAAAAGCCATCAACAAGATTGAAGTAATTTACGGTAATGCACAGCTTTGGATGTCGTCAGAGTGATGATTTCTGCCTGAATATGTAAAAAAGGCTCTATCAGCCATGTATTAACTGGCTGGGAAGTAACATGCTGTCAAATGAGCTTTAAAGGGGTCATATGATGCGATTTCAAGTTTTCCTTTCTCTTTGGAGTGTTACACTCACTCAAAGATCACCAAGTAAAATACTGATAGCGCTATTGTCAATTGCTTAATGTGCAAGAGGATAACAAAGTGCTTCACATTATGTCAAAAATGGCAAATTAGTATGTTACTATCTAACTTACTGAGAATCTCACAGATGCAATTTGTATGTTATGAGGAAACACATGGCAGGACTGAATTATGGGTAGGGCCAGTGCTATGGGACCTCAGACTAGCCATAGGCCTCCAAAGCCTCAGTGTGCATGGCCCAAGACTGCCAAAGAAAACTGAAGCAGGGCTCTTGGGTCATAAACTGCATTCTAACCATTAGGGCCCCCTCAGACACCTCAGAATATATAATGCGAGCTGACCAATAGGGCTCTTCTGCCTTTACAATGTGAGCTGACCACTAGAGCTCCAGGGTCCCTGGGACCCACAGCGTATAGAGCGTGAGCTGGCCACTAGGGCTCCAGGGCCCCTCAGTATATACAACATGAGCTGACCACTAGTGCCCCAGGGCCCTGCATACAATATGAGCTGATCACTAGGCCTTCTGTATCCCTCAGAATATACAGTGTGAGCTGACCAATAGGTCTCCTAGAGCCCTGGGCCCTTCTGCCTTTACACCGTGAGCTGACCACTAGGGCTCCAGGGCCCCTTAGTGTATCCAGCATGAGCTGACCACTAGAGCTCCCGGGGTCTAGGGCCCATTTGCGTAAACGGTGTGAGCTGACCACTAGAGCTCCAGGGCCACGGGGCCCATCAGAATATACAATGTGAGCTGACCACTAGAGCTCCAGGGCCACGGGGCCCCTCAGAATATACAATGTGAGCTAACTACTAGGGCACCTGGGGCCCTGAACCCATCTGCATATACAGTTTGAGCAGACCTCTAGGGCTTCTGGACCCCTCAGAATATAGAGTGTGTGCTGACCCATAGAGATCAAGCGCACATGGGCACTTCTGCCTTTACAATGTGAGCTGATCACTTGAGTTCCAGGGCCTCTGGGCCCCTAAGTGTATAAAGCGTGAGCTGACCACTTGGGTTCCAGGGCCACTGAGGCCCTCAGCATATACAGCTGTTCCAGGCAATGTTCCCTCTAATTTTTTTTCTGTCTGAGCAAAAATTTTCTCTATTGGGAAGACATATCGGCCACTTGAGCAAAAACATTCTTCATACCAGACCTGTACAGCGCACACACACAAAAAAAGTGTGTAACTTTTAACTTTAATGTGCTATTTGATTCGACCCTTGATGTAACTAAATTATGCACATTTTAGGATACCTGAGTTTTTTTTTTTTACAGTGCTTTTACTTACAAAGTAATTCTGTTTAAAAATCATTTTAAAAAATCTCACACAGAACAGTTCAATTCTTTATAATAATAGAATAGAATAGAATAGAATAGAATAGAATTAGTTATCTATATATAGTTACATATATACCAAGTTCTGTCATGAAACTCTAGATGGTGCAGGCTGATGGGTCCTTAACGTAACTGATGGTATTCTTAGCATTAAACGACTTGTCACAAGCTGATTAGTTCATGCTGCATCCACAGCCAATGAGCTTGCTGCTTTACATTTAAATGGCTGATTAGCATTCGCTTGAGCATTGCAGCACGCTTTCACAGTTCCTCTGAAACCCTCCACCTTCCCCAGCTCCACCTGTATAGATCTGCTACTAGTTATTTTATATAATATTTGTGCAGCAGCAATGTGTCTTAAATACTTAAATACAGCACCATATCAGCTTATGTATTGGCAGTAGCAAGTTCCTGTACTTGCTTGCAGCAGCAATGAGCTACAAATACAGCAATAACCAACAGCAGCAGCAACAGCAGCAGTGTAGCAGATCTATTCCGCCAAGACCAAATACATTAACATTGTCATATCCATTACCATGCTAAAATCTTCAGAGAATTCTCATGATAGAAATATAGTTACATAGTATATACGTATATAATAAATAGTTATCTAAAACATCCCATGCAGTAGAGTTTGCACACTACACCTGTGTGTAACTGTAAATGTCTCAGAATGTTGTTACCATTCTGTGCTTATCCTCTATTTCCACCACTTAACATGATGATGTTTTATTTCACGTCATTACATTTGCGTTGGCTCTTGTGTTGAGCTATTAAAGTATTCGATTTCTACAGCGACTCATTTGGCGCACATCATTCTCTTTCTATGAAACCTGTAAACAGCATTAACCAGTTCTAAATCTATAGCGACGCCAACACTATTGTGGTTTGCCCGAGCATTGCATTTATTTTGTAGTTACTAGAATTCAATCAAATGGCTTTCCAAACTCATGTTTGCGTATGTCCTGTGCAGCTGGGCACTTCTGCCTTTACAGTGTGAGCTAAAGCTCCAGGGCCCCTGGGCTCCTCAGTGTATACAATTTGAGCTGAATACCAGGGCTCCTGCTGCCCTGAGCTTTTCTGCATATACATTTCAAGCTGACCATTGGGGCTCCTGGACCCCTTAGCATATATAGTGTGATCTGACCAACAGGGCTACAGAGCCCCTGACCGTAGACAGTGCAAGCAGACAGTAGGGCTCTTGGGGCCCTGAGAATATACAGTGTGAGCTGATCAATAGGGCTCCATGTCCCCTGGGTTCCCTCAGTAAGTGCCCTGGGCCCTTCTGTCTAAACTGCGTGAACTGTGGAGATGGAAGCTGTCGTATGCTCAGGGGCCTCTTGGGACCATGATCCGGCCCTGACAAATGCCCATCACTTGGAGATAAGAGTGCTCTTTCAAGCTAGCCTGCAATCTCAGAAAGGTGTAGAGGTGGCATATGTCTTGGAAAACATGGCAAATGTGAGAAACAAACTAACTCAATCACCATCTGCTACAGAAGACCTCAGGGACAAGGGACACACAAATACACTCGCATCTGGACAAATGAGCAGCAACACAGGTACAAATCCAGGCTCACACAACCACAACAGTGACAAATACACATAGAACATCCTATGAGCAGGCACAATCCACAGAGGAGTACGTATACCCCGAGGCTTATGAAGGGGCGCGCATTTAAAATTGTCCACACAAACACATGAATATCTCTAGAGCAAATCAGTCATATTAATGGGGAAATGTCTTTCACTTTGGGATGCATAGTTTCATACCACTTCAGTGAATGATTACTGCACAAGCTGTTTATAGGATTTTGTTAATTGCGCATCACATTGAAAACATTATTAGGCAAGATGATAAATTAGAATAGTAATTGAACTCTTGATACTGAAAGCCCAGTAGACTGTGATTACCCTGCCCTCATTAAGAAATGCAACTTTCTAATGATACCAACATTTATGAATGCATAACGAGTTATCACAAGCAGCATAAGCCTCGATTTACAGAAAAAAAAAAATGAAACAATTTAAAGAGGGAAAAGGACACTTCCTGATACAACGTCTAAGAAACATTTTGATTTGGTTTTAATTTTGCTGCTCCAATCCGATCCAACTTCAGTTTCCCTCAGTTTCTGACCAGTTCATTTCCTTGATTTTTCTATGACTTTTTATAAGAAAGTTTTATAACAATCACTTAAAAACAGTAATTTTTAGGCAAAGAAATAATGAAAATTACAGGAAACATTGATGTTGACTACACATTCCCATGACTTTTCCACTACCTTTTCAGATTTTATTCATTTATTAATAATTTATTAATTCCCTGATATTTCCAGGCTTTCCAGGACAATTGAAACCCTGCAAAAAAACAACTCAAATGTCACAATTTGACGTTTGTGACTGAGCGTGTATGAGATGACAGTAAACGCACATCGCCAAATTACATATGTGGATCATGTCATGACGTTTCAGATTGAAAAACTGACTTTAAATTGCATTAAATCTGTGTTGTAGTCATAAACTGGTCAGATTTGCCTGCAACAGCAAAGAAGTGTTACGATACCAGATGTTACAGCTCAAATGACTGCTTTCCAGTAGCAAAGAATATTCTAAAAATGTCTATATTCCTTAGTCGTGCTTTCCTGCCAAAATTGACCCATTGAAATGTCATTTATGGCAGGAACTGAGAGGTTGTGTAGCATCTAGACTCTGACTCATACTAAAAAAAATAATAACTGGCATTCAACAGCCACTATCTGCAACAAAATGCTCCAGCTCCTATAAATGATAACAGCTTTCTGCATGATCTGATACAATGAAGAGCATACGTATCACTCAGTTTCAAAGACAGATAAACTGTGTTGCTTGCACAAATTTATCTTGCTCCTGTGAATAAAGTGCCATTTATCAGAGCGCTCACTAATAAAGACCTCATGTATCGCTCAACTTGACGTCAGAGTCAGAAATTCAATTTAGGTTTAGCGCCACAACAGATGTAAGCTCAAATAATTATTTGTTCAAATCCCTCATGTAGTCCCAGTGTTAAGTTGCTAACCTCAAGCAGCAATGCTACTAACCTAACTTCATTTTTGAGTAGTGTGACAGCAGTTCAGGTTGACAAAATGTCACATTATATGGCATTAATTCAGAGCCATACTTCACATGCTGCTGTTGAGCAAGCAGAGGCATATAAGAGAAATGCAACTGCTCTGAAGTAACTTTGCAAGAAAAAAAAAAAAAGATTCACTCGGATGGTTTTAGTTAACTATTTGGTGTTCCATAAAAGTCCATGCACTATATTTTGTCATTTTTTAAAAGTATTATTTAAATAAATATTTCAAGGGTGGTTACCTATATATTTCTATGTTCCGGTTGATGTTGATGTTATTACCAAAATCAATATTGAGTTTTTTTTAGATACTGTTTTTTTTTATCAATGTGCTATTTCCATTATTATAAAATAAAATTACAGTACTTAAAAGTATAATATATTTATTAGCTCCAATAAGTAGCTGCAATTTAACTATTTTTGTTTGCAGCTTGACTTCATTCTGTAATTATAAGCAGATTGTAGCTTAGCAAGCGACAGTAGTTTACAGTTCGCTGATGAAAACAGAAATCTTTCCATTAACCTACTGTATAATAGCAATGCACAACGTGACAATTGCTGATTCTCATATGGATGTGGCGAACTAGAAACCCCAAGCAGTGTTTTATACTGCAACTGATGACGTACTAGCATGACTGTCAGACTAAATTCAATTTCCAGTCGCAGCTGGGGCTGCTGGCCTGCTTTGCCCCTGACCAGTCTTGACATGTGTGCTGAGTTATGGGCTGAATCGAGAAGCACAATTGATCTTTTTAGAGGTTGAGGTTACTGAGAAGCATTACATCTGCACACCTCCAAGTGAATATGCATTTGGATTGAAGGAGAAAGAAAAAAAGAAAGCATGTGAGAGCAAGAGAGAGGGAAAGAGTAAAGCCAGACTGACCAAAAAAGGTTGTTTGTTTGGTTGCTACATGGGATTTGTGACCAAGTTATTTTCTTTAATGAAAACGAGCAGTATATAATATATTTTTGTTAACTAAAATCAAAATAATATATGATAAATAAGAATCATTTCATTCATCATCCATTAATATGAGTGTGTGCTGCCCAGTTCAACAGGAAGGGAGTGTCTGATTGACATGTACAACATGTATGTGATGTTTCAGGGAAAGTAAATCTGGAGGAGGGGAAGCAGACCAGCTGCTCCTGGAAAATTAATTTGACCTGACAGTCATGCTAGCATGTCATCAGTTGCGGCATAAAAAACCTTCTGGGGCTTTGCTAGATACTAAGAAATAGTCACATTGTACATTTTAAAAGAAACCTGAGTCTCATTTAGTTGATTCAAATCAAGCCACTAGTTGTTCTCTGGTGCAGAGCTTACAAAAAAAAATAAAATAAAAAATACAATAAAACATACAAATTGCAATTAGAACATATAACTCAACAGTAATTTAATATGATCTGTTGTTGTAAATTGAAAAAAAAAGCATAAAAAACAAAAACAAAAAAGCCAGGCAAAGCAAAAAACAAAACAAAACACAATACAAAACAAAATAATAAAACAAAATGACAAAAATAAAAAACAAAACAGAATAAAACAAAAATAAAAGCAAAACAAAAAACAGACAAAACAAAACAATGCTAAAACTAAACTGAAATTGAAAAAAAAAAAAAAAAAAAAAATAAAACTAAACAAAATTTTTAAAAAATATGCATTTTATAAGCATTCAAATGAAACATTTTATGACCATTAAAATGTTATACATTGTGGCATCATTTTCTAAGTGAAATGTAAAATGGTGAAATATGACCTAGACTAACAGATCATATTATTATTT
>NW_015544159.1:405554-406891 GCF_001515605.1 Sinocyclocheilus anshuiensis
TATAAAAAAAAAAAAAAAAAAAAATCAATACTATAATAGCCCTGGACCCTGGTAAAATACATGCCGTTGTGTGATGATGGTTGTGTTTGTCTGCGATTGTGCTTGTGGAGGGTAGGTAGAGCTCTGGGGCTTAACGCTGGAGACGTGCCAGGCTGTTACTCACCAGTTGGGCTGGTGTAGCTGCCTCTTCAGTTAAACACACACACAGCTTTGAGTCTTTGCTGATGTTTTTTCTCTTCTTATCTTTGTTTTATTGTGCTTAGCCCTTTGAAGTCATGCCACACAGTACACATTCACTCGTTGCACAACGCAGTCAGACCTATTCACAGTCACATCAGGCAGCGACCAATAGAGACTGTCATTGACACTCTAGTTTAATCATTAGGGACTTGATGCTACACTCAATATATCTTCAGAGATATTTTGTAGAAAAAAAGATCAAGGCGACTGTGTTCTTGTGAAGCATGACGTTTGACTATCGGCGTAAAATCTCATGTGTTCTTATTGCTATTAAGCATCTGTGCATGATGTGTGTACAAATGAAGAACGTCTCGGTTACTTGTGTAACTGACGAATTGGGATCTCGCCCGAGAGCCCAATCACCTTCGAGTGTTAACTAAACAAGCCAATGACAGTTGGCGTGCGTGTTTCGCCACGCGCACCCCGCCCCGCAGCGCGGGTATAAAAGGAGAGCGCGTGCAAACGCACATCAGTTTTTCGCTGAGGAGCCGAGACTACGTGCCCCGGCCGTACAGCGGTGGTACAGCAACTGTGGCAACGGGACGTAACGTCTCCGTTCCCTCCTTCAGGGAACGAGGGTTACACAAGTAACCGAGACGTTCCCTTTCAGTCAGTCACGTTTGACGTTACGTCAGTCGTGACTGACGAATTGGGATCCGTATGGAAAACGCCACTATTGCTGACCCCCTCCAGTGCCCTGCGGAAGCCGGCAAGTCCCCCCACACCAGCTGGGGCAGAAGATAGGACAGCGGCTAGGCAGAGGGGTCCACACTGCTGTTCCATACAGTGGTACATTGGATAACACTGGGAAAGCGTACCCAGTTGGGACGCTACGGAAGCCACATCCTTCGCATAGGAGGTATAATGTGGAATTACACGTATGGACTGGCCCAGGGCAGTGCTACATATGGAAGTCCCTGCGGTAGACCCAACCCGCCCGGGGTGAGATAACTACGCAGCAGAGATGGCAGCGAACGGCTGCCAGGGAAAGACACGGGCTTACCGTGAGGGGAGCCATACCGTGGAAGAATACACATGTGGGATCACCCGAAGGAGGAATCACTACACACGGGCACCTAGCCCAACACAAGGGCTGA
>NW_015544159.1:408188-414030 GCF_001515605.1 Sinocyclocheilus anshuiensis
GGTCTCAGGTCATCGTGAGATTTACCCGTCCCGAATTCTAGGCACGAATCGTCGTCCGAAAATGCCTGCAGGTCCCCTACCCTCTTAACCGAGGCCAATGCGGTGAGGAGCGCTGTCTTCAGCGACAGAACTTTAAGCTCTACTGACTGCAGAGGCTCAAAGGGCTCCCCCTTCAAGGCCGTCAGGACCGAGGGGAGATCCCAAGAGGGTAACAGGTGAGGGCGCGGAGGATTTAACCTCCTTGCCCCGCTGAGAAACCTGATGACCAAGTCGTGCTTCCCCAAAGACTTACCTCACTGGGGTAAACGCATATTTGCGCAGGCCCCGAGGCCAGCTGCACGCCAGTGCGTCCGTACCGAGGGTCCCCTCGGCCAGGGAGTAAAACAACTGGCAATGGGACGTGTCCGGGGAGGCAAACAGGTCCACCTGAGCACGCACGCCAACTGTCATTGGCTTGTTTAGTTAACACTCGAAGGTGATTGGGCTCTCGGGCGAGATCCCAATTCGCCAGGTAACGTCGAACGTGACTGACTGAAAGGGAACTATGATTCCTTAAAGAAGAACTTTCATTCCTTAAAGGACTAGTTTGTTTCTAGAAATAGTTAGTTCCAGAAAATGTACTCGCTATCACGCCATCCAAGATGCAAATGAGTTTGCTTCTTCATTGGAACGGAAATTTAGCATTACATCACTTGCTCACCAGCGGATCACCTGCAGTGAATGGGTGCCGTCAGAATGAGAGTCCAAACATCTGATAAAAACATCACAATAATCCACAAATAATCCACACAACTCCAGTACATCAGTTAACATCTTCTGAAGTGAAAAATTGCATGTTTTTTTGTTGCACATTACTTGTGGATTATTGTGATGTTTTCTGACGGCACCCATTCACTGCAGAGGATCCACTGGTGAGCAAGTGATGTAATGCTACATTTCTCCAAATCTGTTGTGTTGAAGAAACAAACTCATTTACATCTTTGATGGCCTGAGGGTGAATACATTTTCTGGTCATTTTCATTTTAGGGTGAACTATTCCTTGAATGAAATATCTCACTGATGAAGGAACACATATAATCAAGTCAACTCACCAGTGGGTCCAGGTCCTCAGCATGTACGGTGGTCACTATGGTCCCTTTGATTGCATTGGGTGCCACCATTCCCCGGTACAGCGTTTGACTGAACACTGGTGGGAAGTCGTTCATGTCCTGCCCAGACACAGAACATCAAACTCCGATTAGTGCCTTGACTCCTGCTCTCTTCGCCTGCCTCTACTGTTTTGCAACTGTTAGACTGTGCACTAGCTCAGGCCCCATTAGCTAGCCTCGAACACTAAAACACTAAGCAACAATGGCATTTATTCAATAGTAGATCATGCAGTGCATTAAGGATGTGTCACAGTGCTAGATGCCCGGGGACTTTTGGGGGAAAAAGTTGGGTGAGACATAATTATAGCCACTGAGAGAGCACTAAAGGCAGATGAAAAGGTTACTAGAGAGAATAAAGAGGCAAAGCTGAAAAAGCGGTGCTAATATAGTGCAATAGAGTGCTTCTGGAGCTAAAAAAATTATATTCATTTTCTCCATACAAAAATTTGTTTTTAATAATTACATTTCAAGATAGACATACACATGCCCTCAGAAGTTTGAAAACAGTGGTATATCTGAGAATATACCAAACTTATTATTATTTTTGGCTATTTTGACAATATTTTTGGTTGCAGAAATTTCAATGCTATTACATTTTATTTATTTAAAAAAAAAATATTAAAAAATTTTTTGACCAATTTTTGTTTTGTCTATTGTCAATATTTCAGGATAGACAAAAAGTGATATATGCTTCTCAATGTGATTTCAACTTCATTAAAAATTGTTTAATGGCAAATTTCCAGTGAGGAACTATATTACCCAGAATTCTAAACATATATCCAACAATGAGAGAAGTCGCTGTTCTAGAAATGACAATCACTGCAAAAAAGCTCAGCAGCAACCATCCATTCCCATAAAACTTTACAAATGATGGAATCAAGTCTTACAACACTCTGAAATAGCTAATACAGTATATTTGTACGTATTTCAAAATGTTGGTGTAACATAAAAATCTATTGTTTTTATATTGTATTTTCTTGACTATAAGTGAATAGTTTGATATTATACCACCATTTCATACAATGGACTCAATATTACAGTATTGATACAATCCATCATCATGATGCTAAAGGTATTTGCTTCTGCGAAGCTTCATTAACTCATTACTAATGCTTACTTTAGTAAATAATAATAATAATAATAATAATGAAACAAATAAATCAATGTTTGTAATGTTGTAGATCTGTTTGGATCATGGTTTATAACTTTGTATACACTACATTTTTTTTTTTAACCTCTATGGAGAAACTTCCGGATACAAGGTTGCTGTAAAAGTGGTTTCTTACTTTGTGGAGGACCTTAACTTTTTTCCCACAAAGATGTATATGTGAAAGATACAGCAAAGCGGAAAAGTGCGGTTGGCTCCCATGAATGCTGATGACACAG
The DNA here is from genome assembly GCF_001515605.1 of Sinocyclocheilus anshuiensis. Taxonomy (NCBI): domain Eukaryota; kingdom Metazoa; phylum Chordata; class Actinopteri; order Cypriniformes; family Cyprinidae; genus Sinocyclocheilus; species Sinocyclocheilus anshuiensis. The sequence goes on from NW_015544159.1 coordinate 410,723, forward strand.
GTGATTCTGGGAGATGGAAGAGACGCAATGTGACCTAATACACTCAATAGAGCAGCCGCCTCCGAGTCCAAGGAGAGGACAGGTGGGTTCAGGTATCCAAATTACACCCTCCCATGTCAATCCACCACCCTTCATGCTTCCTGTAAGAATGCGCTTATTCAAGGATGTCCTTGAGTCCTGAGTACCGACTAATAAAACTTTGCTATTGCTCACATCCCCAAAATAAAAGGTCCTGAAAAGTACTTTGGAGTGAAATTGTTTTTTTTTTCTCTTATTTTCCAATCCCACACATCTATGTGTGTCTTCTCCCTCTCCAGATGAAAAATAAAATTAGCCGTCAAGCCTTTAAGTAAATCTGCAAAGTGTAGTGAGTTCACAATGGTGCTCTTAGTCGCACTGGGACCGTTTTCTCCATCAGGATGGTGCCTTGGGGCCTCTATCCCATCATAATCACTCCGAGTTTCCATGCATCAGGTAGCACATTCATTTCCACCATTCACTTTTTCATTTTCCACAGCAACTAATTATCAATTAGCCACACCATGCAAAGAAGGAAAATTAATAAATAATCCCAACACAGAAACAATTAGGGGTTCTTGGGAGACTGTAGAGGACGTATTAAGCTTTGTTTCTCCTTGCATGAAAATACTTTTACTTAAACACTTTTTATTTGAAGCTGAAACCTATCAAACTGCAGGCGGTTTGGGAAATAAACATAAAAAAAAATAAATGTAATCCTAAACAACTGGTTAAATGTCTAACAGTGCCCTGACTCTCTTGTCGAAGCTTGACCAGAGAAGAATACAACATTTATATGAACAAGGGAAGGATCTCATTTAGGGTGACAGAGGAGCTTAAATTGGGTGATAGTGTTTGAACTGATACATTTACACTAATTGCAACTAATAAAACAATTTATAACCATTTATATAACTATTTATTTATTTAACAATTTATATAACTAAGTTAAACATTGTGATTAACAGTCGCAAATAAACTATACATTTCACTTCCATTCACTAAAATGAATCAGACCTATGTGTATATGAGAGAGAAGACAATTAAGGAGAGTGCATTTTAATATTTGCATCAGGCACCTTTGCTGTAATGCTGTGTTTGCAACAGATTGTGACCAAAAAAAAAAAAAAAGTACAGCACGTTGACATGCTACACTACCTATAAAAATGTAGTCTGTAGTCTTACTTGTCTGACAGTAATAAAATCTTTTTGTTTGTTTACTTTTGCTTTATTTATTTATTTTTTACAAATATCATGTGTGAATTGAAAGCTATATATTTTAGTGATGCACAGAAATCTATTTTTTTACTGAAACCAAAAATGTATGTAGTCATTTAACCAAGTCTGAAACCAAAAATAAAGTTTAATTAATCCATGAGACCAACTTCCGTTTTTTGCCCTTGCATGAAATTCCCATTCTCATGGATTCTGCCTGTGAAAATTTGTTGAACAGTGGTAAATGTGATGCCACATTTACAGTTTATGATAGCATAAAGACATTAAATTACTTAGAATGTTGAAATATGTTCTTAAAACTACATAAAAGACAAAAATAGTCACCCATTCTAAGAATTGGTTTGCAGATCCCCCAAACAAACAACAGCAGCATTAAGAGCTAAATGACATTCATCCAGTGTGTGGAACTTAATCTTCTAAGACCTTACAAATCAGCTGGTTACACAACAGAGGTCTTGTCGACCTAATGACCATTTCAAACATAATGCAGTCTCTAGCTGTCAATGTCCACATAGCTAAAGAGCGGCTGCCGAGAAATCACAGGACAGCAACAGTTTTGGGATATCCCCTACTGAAAAGACCAGCTTAGACCAGTATGAATCTCCATGCTGGCCGGGATAGTATATAATAGCTGTCTGGGGACATTGCCGAGAAGGCAGTCGACTAAAAAGACTTGATTTTAAGGAGTTTGGTTGGAATTGAGGAACATAATTGAGACTCTCTTACCAACACAGTGACAGTAACAGAGGCCAACCCCGGTGGCATTTTGCCGCTTCCGCCATCCACAGCCTCCACCACGAAGGTCCATGTTGTCCCGTTCGGTAAGAGTTTCTCGAAATCAAGTGAGTGAAGCACCTTAAGCTCTCCAGAGAGAGGGTTCACTGCAAACAGCTCTCTGGCCTCCTCGGTCCTGATACGGTACGTGACGTTGGCATCCAGATCAGGGTCCAGTGCCTGCATGAGACAATCATTAGGCCCAAAACACTTTGGAAGAGTAATTGTAATCTCGGCATTAATTAAACCCTTAAACCTTTTCTGAATAAACCAAATGACCGGGTTATATTAATGATTGGAACGAATACTGTAGTGACCCGGAAGCGATGAGTAAATTAGAAAGATACTTCACCAGCAGCAAGGCACTGAGCTGTGGGAACGCACAAATTAACCATTATGGCAAACTAAACAACATCCCGAGAGGACACAGGCTTTTGGATAGTTATGTAAGGCTGTGGAGTGTAGCTTCTGAGGATAAAATTGTGTCTGGTAATGCAGCGGTTTAGTTTTATCCAAAACAGATTAAGGTGAATCTAGCAACATTTTATTAAGTTGGTTGTTGTACATATTGTGGCAGTTCACTAATGAAACATCCATTTAGTGGCTGGAAAGGTTAATGCTTTATTGCGTTTGAAAATAACGTACCACATACACTAAACCCTAACAGATAGTGTTAACAAAAGCAAATGTGAGATAAAAATGCATTTGTTGAAGCAATCATGGTATTTTAGTTTGTTTCTACAAGTCTTTCATCTCTTTCGTATTCGACAGGACTTGTATGTGAGTGCTCCACATTGCAAGTGTAATGGTGTAAGCTGAGCAAGCGACCGAGCAAGTTTACATTAGAAAAGTCATATGTATAGAGATTATGAGAAACAAATGTTAAAATGTATTAGTTTACAAATTATGTGCTATGGTAAAAGTGTTTTGAGGTCACAGTATTGTGCAAGGAACCACATGAAAAAATAAGTATTTTAATCGATTGTATTATCGTGGAATTCCGCAAAAATGTAGGTAGTGGAACATTTTTTCAATGAGTCTGTTGATATAATCAGGAGAAGAAAAACTGCATCAAATTCTACAGTATTTTGGTGCAAATTCATCTTGTTCATCTGTTTGAAAAGTATGACGAAAGCTACAGGTAAAAGAAAATACCATCCAGATCACATTAATGTAACTAAATATGGCTTGTTTTCAACACAATGTTGCAATTTATTGGCTGCAGCATTTAGAAACAGACAGACTATATATATATATATATATATATATATATATATATA
>NW_015544159.1:414124-417313 GCF_001515605.1 Sinocyclocheilus anshuiensis
ATACTTTCCGTACCCACTGTATATATATATATATAAGTCTTTTTCGAAAAACACATCTGGATCACAAGTGTGTAGATTACTGCTCAGCAGGGGAAACGTGTGCACTCATTGTCACTTGCTGCATTTAAAAGTGAAAAACATTCCCACAGTGTACATTTCTGTTCTGTACAATAAACAATTTTGGTTTATTAATCCAGTTGAGAATTACTGATGTAATGCACATATTAGATGCTGTTACAGTGAGTGTAGCTACAATGGCCAATTATCAGAGATAGAAAACTGCTGAAGGTAGAACAGAAAAAAGGCGTTCACATTTCTATCACCTTCTAGTAGATACTAGCAAATATCCTGCTGAAATAAAGAAGCACAACTGTCACCAACATGTGTTGTACTTTGAGTGTTGAGTTCCCACCAGGTTTTTTTTTTTTAACAAGCTTCAAGGGATAGGTTCAACCAAAAATGAAGGCCCTGTCATCATTTTCTCAACCTAATGTCTTTCTTCCATGGAAAACACAAGGAGACATATTGAAGAATGCCACAGCTTGATCATGAAGTTTGATCATGCGGAAATGTGAATAAGATTTAAGATTAAACAACTTTTTCACTGGAGAAAGCAATATTTTGTATAGAGTACTAATATCTTTGCCAGAAGTAACAGTTTAAAGTTTGAAAATTCTTGATGATGGATTTGTTTCTTACAAACATGCAGCTTTTCACTTCACAAGATGTTAATAGATGGACTGGAGTCGTGAGAACAGGGCTGACAACTCTCACGCATTCAGCATGAGACTCACGCGATTGAAACTTTTCTCACGCAGTGAAAAGCACCCTACGTTGAAAGTGTAATAGGATATTAGCGAAACAGATTTGGTAAACGCTCCAGTGCATATTTGTGTTTGCGCTCTGGAGAACGTCAAAAGTTTCTATTTACAAGGTGTTTTTGTAGCGTTGAGCAATGTAGCCAATCACAGACAGATCTGTTGATACTTGAACACCTCTGATTGGCCACTCCGTTCAAATAAACGCCGGATTTTGTTCCGTGCACTCGCGAATCCTCTTACACTCTAAAAAATGCTGGGTTGTTTCAACCCAATGTTGGGTCAAATATGGACTAACCCAACTGTTGGGTTAAAAAGTTAATTTAAAAATGTAACCAAAATTTAACCCAACAGTTGGGTTAGTCCATATTTGACCCAACATTGGGTTGAAACAACCCAGCATTTTTTAGAGTGTACTGTAACACAATGTAAATTAGAGGTTCATTGATTATGAAGGAACTTTGTGAGATCGCGATGAACTGAAGTGACACCTTTTTAGTGATTATAAAGGAAGTGCTATTTGTGCACTTTCTAGGCTAAATAAATATAAAAGATGTTTTTTGTGCTAAGGGTTATATACTGTACAAGCAGCAAAGTTTCGGGAGTGACTGACATATCCCTCATCCTTAACATAAATGCGGGATTAATTTCAGAATGGGAGAAAAATATAATTTGTCAAAATAGATGTTCATTAAGCAATATTTCTTAATTGTGGTTGCAATCATTTACAAAAGTAATGGCTAGTAAATCTGGCAATTTTCTCACTATACATTGCTATTCTTGATGTGGTAAAAAAGTTTATAGTTTTGTAGCACTGCAGCAGTTATTTTACATAATTTTATGATAGAAACGCAGTACCATCATGACGTTAACTACTAGGCATGTGCAGATGTCAAACCCCACACTCAATATATATATATATATATTTATTTTTATTTTTTTAATAAAAAAACTAACTCATATCTTAGATGACTTGAGGGTAAGTAAATTTTCAGTGAATTTTCATGTTTGGGTGAAGTATTCCATGAAACATTACTAAGTTAAAACATTTTTAAAAATGAAGTATATATACAAATTAATTTTATATTCACAATAAGATCTATAACATGCATTTAGAAAAAAGATAGGGTTCATTTTCATTTCATGTCAACTGCATTCTTCAAAATGTAATACAAGCATTGTTCATTGTCAGTTCATGATAATGCATTAACTGATGTTAAGATTTAACAAAAAAAGATGTTTAAAGAATGTCTTTTAAGCAGGTTACAAACATGTTATGGATTTTCCCTAAGGGTCTCTCAGTAAGTCAAGTTAACAAGCTACATATTCCAAATAAATTAACCAGCCAAGAACCCCTTTACAAATGTAAAACATGTCCAACTTGTCAAGTTAAGACAACATTAGCAAATAAATGCTTTCCAGAGGATAATTTCATGGAGTCATGTTTTTGATCTGGCTGTGTTTGATGTGTTGACTATGCATGTGGTATGTGTGTATGTGTGTAACTTACACTGATATTGAGGATGATCATGCCCACTGGGCTGTTTTCTGGCAGTGTGACGTGATACACAGGCTGGGAGAAGGCTGGGCTGTTGTCATCCATGTCCAGCACTTTGATGGAGAGTGTGACAGTGGTCCGGCGAGGGTCCTTGGCCCCATCCGAAGCCTGCACAACCAAATCATACTGAGCCCTTTCCTCATGGTCCAGAGGCACAGCTGTGAAGATGCTGCCATCAGTGCTGATCCTGAAGAGATCTCTGTGACTGACCAGTTGGTATCGGACCTGCCCGTTAATGCCCAGGTCCAGATCAGTAGCCTGGATGAGGACACACACAAACATTTACATAGATATCTAAAATAAGACATACATCACTTAGACACTCAATTACACTCATATGTGCTTGCTGGACATTTAATTTTAAAACTTACTTGAATTTTCCAAAAATGTCCCCAGTTGTTTTTGATTATTGGATTAGGACTCTTTCTTTTAGTGAAAATTATAAAGAGATTGTTGGGTGGATTTCCATTTGCATGTCATGTAATTTGCATTCAATTTTGAATTATTAGATTTATACACATTTCTCTAAATCAGTGAACAAATGTCTTCAATAAGATCATTATGGACAAAATACAAAAGTTCAGGTTCAGTACAATTTTGTTTTTACGTTTTTGAAAGAAGTCTCTTATGTTAACCAAGGTTGTATTTATGTGATAAAAATACAGTAAAAACAGTAAATATTGTGAAATATGATTACAATTTAAAATAAGTGTTTTCTATTTAAATATATATTGAATTGTGATTTATTCTTGCTGCTTAATATTTTTTTGTGGGAACTGTGATATATTTCTTTGATAAATAGAAAGTTCCAAA
>NW_015544159.1:417937-420675 GCF_001515605.1 Sinocyclocheilus anshuiensis
TGGCATTTATGTGATAAAAAACAGTGAAAACAGTAATATTGTGAAAATAGTATTACAGTTTAAAATAACGGGTTTCTATTAAGATAAATACTGTGATTTATTCCTGTAAATTAATTTTCACCATCATTACTCCAGTCTTCAGTATCACATGACCCTAAGTCGTGCTGCTTAATATTTTTGTGGGAACTATGAAACATTTCTTTGATAAAAAGAACGTTCAAAAGAACAGCAATTATTTGAAATTTAACTTAAATAATTTATTCTTTAAAAAATGACCCCAATATTTTGAACAGTAGTGTATGCATTATACCAAATTTTTGGTATAATATACTGTATATAAAATACATTTTGGTAACACTTCAGGTTCAGTTTGGTAAAATTAACATCATGAACTACATTGAACAATTATTAATTTAATGTTAATATATTAATTTCAAAACATTAATATTCATGTTAGATAAATTATCATTAGTTAATATTATGAACATATATTATTTAAATGTTTAATGCAACAAAGTTACATTAGTTAACATAAAAAACATGAATTAGCAATGAACAATAAAATATTAATAACAGATTGACAGATTAAAAAAAGCGGCAAACATGTTAATTGTTAGTACATGATACCTTCAATAACTAATGTCAACTTTTTTTAATCAACATGAATTGAACCTTACTGTAAAGTGTTATCAAAATTCCCATGGCATTGCCATTTCAATTTTAAAATCCCCCTTTTTTTTAGGTATTCATGACTGTGGGAACTCCCTGCCCCACACAGAGAGAAATAGCCTGTCCATATGGCTGCGAAAACATAACGTTAGTTTATAATTTCAACACGTCACCACACAAAGTCACTGTACCACCCCCCCAAAGACACCTGCTTCATCAGCAGGGTGATGAGACAATCAACAAAAACACCAGCAAGATTTGTGACTCCCTGCAGTGGTGCAGACAGGTGCACTGTGTTGTTCTTTGACATTTTCATGTCAATTATCCCCACTCAGCTCACAGACATCAATAAAAAGTCTTACTAAATCTTAACGGTACAGAAATAGTTCACCCAGTAATGAAAATGACCATTGTTTATTCACCCTCATGTCATTCCAAACCCATATAACAAGCTTTTCAGCTTAAAAAAAATAGTCCATACGACTCCTTCTTGTTATTTTGGAACTTGACAGCTTGAGTCCTCATTCACTTTCATTGTAAGGAAAAGAACATCTAGGATTTTCCTCAAAGTCTCTTCTTTTCTGATTCATGGAAGAACGTCTCACGATATAACCTGGGAATGACAAATGGACCATCAATAAAGTGTCTCTTCCCTTCTGTGGCCTCTCAAGTTTCTCCATTTAGACAGGCCTTAAATATCAGATTTAAAGGCATCATGCAAACTCCCAGCTGTGTTATCTGCTTCTTATCCGTTCAACACTTGTGGATGAAAGCACCTCATTGACACTCAGGCAAAGTGCGTTTGATTCTGATAAGCCCTGAAACAAAGCATTCCAAGACTGGCTGCTATACATTTTACAGATGTAGATAGAACTAACACTGTCCTTCGCCAAAGGGTCGGGACTAAACTCATTTACTACCGCCAAAGCTGAAACACCAAAGTCAATGACAGACTCGACCCTTTGACAGGTCTTTGAAGAGCCACTTTTTCCATGTTTAAATGAACACAATCCGAAAAATCAAGCTCTACAATACATATTAGTGAAGGGATAAAGGCTTACTTCAAAGGTTTCTTTCATTCCAGTGAGTTACAGTGATGTCTTTAATTTGAGGTGTTTCATATATGATTAAGAGATAAATGCTTAAAGAAAATGTCAGTGACACAGACGGTTCAGAGAAAGTTTTAGCATGCAGTGACTGAAGCGGTGATGACAGTGTGCATTCTAAAGCCCACCAAGCTTGTCAAAAGTAACAGTGAAAGTGAAACGTTTGGGATGTGGCCTGTTTCTTCAATTAGAAAAATGAAACCAGTTCAAAATAATACTAAATAAGACACTTATGGTAATTGAAAAGCCTTTACCAGCTCACAGCATCAACAATGAAAAATGTGATTGCTATAAACAAAATTGCTGTTATGTTTTTCGTATTAAAATACTTTCTCCAATCCCTGTTAAATATGCAGAGACAAATTATAGTAAAGTATGTATCGGCAGGTGTCATATATTGCATTCCATTAACCAAAGACGATGTATGAAGAAACATAATGCACAAAGCATATGTTTTGCAGGTTTGTGATTATCAAGAGAGAAGAACGTTTACCATGTTTTATACACCTGGTTCTGCAAATGCTTTCATAAACAGGTTTTATTATAATTTAATATAAGATCTTTGAGTCACTGATACATTTTATTTGCCGAAAAGTAAATGTTTTATCATTAACTGTGTATGTCTCCATCACATTTGCATGAAATTATACATCTGCATCTCTGTGAAATCAGTGTTATTGCTTTTCACAAGCTCACACTAAACATCAATTGTCATTTTGTTGCACTTTTTGAAGTAGGAAGTTGAAATTGATAACTTAATTACCCAGCAGCAATATGGGCAATGTAGTTCCAAAACAGCTGGTGTTAGAATTGCTTTGAATAAGTGAGTGGATAACAGACTTTCCAAAATGAACAAACGAACAAACAAATTAATGAATGAAAAAAAAAAAAAACGTTTTTTTTTTTATTATCTTTTAAATTTTTAATTGTTTTTAATGTTTTTTATATTTTAAATTTTTTTTT
>NW_015544159.1:421152-428008 GCF_001515605.1 Sinocyclocheilus anshuiensis
AACTGATGATGGCACGGTTTGATCTTCGGCTGACCAATCAGCAGAAAGGGGTGTTTAATTCCCGCCCATGTGTAGACATCGAATATTCAAGCTGTTTATTCATTTTTCTACCCCTGAACAAAAAAACGCAAATTTAAGCTGAATTCTCGTTTCTCGTTTTTTGGAAAAAAACAAAAAAACGAAAAAGGAATTTCTTCAAAATCCGTGTATCATTTGTTTTTTTTATTTAATATTGAAAGTAGAAAAATTAGAAAACGGCTCCTTTTTCGTTTTTTTTTTTTTTTCCAAACAACGAGAAATGAGAATTCAGCTTAAATTTTCGTGTTTCGTTCAAGGGTGGAAAAATGAATAAACAGCTTGAATATTTGATTTCTACATGTGGGCGGGAATTAAACGCCCCTTTATGCTGATTGGTCAGCCGAAGATAAAACCGTGCCGTCATCAGTTCTTCCGCAATATCACGCAGCAGAATAATAGTCCTCCACTGCTGTAGTTGTACGGATTAATAACCCATTTTATCAATTTCATATTTTTATCATCAAACAGACTAATGAATAGCTCGACACAACTCGAACCGGGGCAGTGTCTAGACAGGTCTTTCTTCTGTGTAGACTAGCGGTTCTTAAAGTGATGTTTTTTGGAAAAAAACAAAAAAACGAAAAAGGAGCCGTTTTCTAATTTTTCTACTTTCAATATTAAATCAAAAAACGAATGATCGAATGATACACGGATTCAATACAGTCAATGTGCTTCAAAAAGAGCTGGGGTTAAAACGGATTAATAAATAATAATAAATAAATAAATAAAAGAAAAGGAGTTATTATTATATTTCTTTGATCTATTTATTTATTTAAAACGTTTTAAATATAAGTTTTAATTATAAAAAAAAAAAATCACTGATGCACAGCTGAACTTCACAGAAAGCCAGTGCCTTTATTTATGGGCTGTTAGCTATGTTATCCTTAAGGTCAAGAAATCTTTTGCTTTCATTTGTTGCACTAAATGAATATCATTATTTTGGTTATTTGGAAACATTTAGGTTAACTGCCCTCTGAAAATAAGGCAGAAAAAATGGTAGGAAAACAAATACAAAATAAAGATAGTATTAAGGAGATGGCAGAACTTCCTGTGTGTTCTTTACCGCATGCTAAGGTAAGCAAAAGCCGGTAATAAAAGCATTTATCTTCTCAGTAATCAATCGAAAGTTAATTAAACTTGAATATAAGGCACAGCAGAAATGCCACGCGATGATTGCTCGTGTTTGGACGCATGTTGTGATGCTTTTCTTGTAAAAAAAACTCAGTAGGAGGTGATAAAGAATGCAAATTTTTAATTAATGTTGCTATTTTTTTTATCGAGCAGCACACTAAAATGTGCGTTCTTACATATCTCACCTGTCTCTGTGATGGCCCTAGACTCTGTAAAAATTAAATAAGAATCACTCTGACAACATGCCACAATTGTTTTGCTTCCTAATGCTTCCAAAGTCAAGCATCACGAAATGGAGAACACGAAAGCTTTGTCCTTAGTCAAGTCAATGACATCAAAATCCCATGTGACGTTAATGCACTTTTCTGTTCTTAATGTGAACGATTCCACAAAGTCGTTGTAATCTTTCATCAAAATACACTGACTTGCGGCACTTCTAAAACAACTTTCTTTTCAACTTTCAACTGATCGCTCTTACTTTATAGTCTCTTGCTATCAAAAATCTGACTCCATTTTTCACAATCCAATCAATTTCGATGTACAAAATCAAAGGTTGCATTTAGAAGACAACGACTGTAATAAAAACGTAAAAGTTTTCCTTTGCATTTTTTAAAAACTCTGCGTACACATGACAACGTAGTCAAAATGATCCCCATTCATACAGATCCACGAAAACAACTAAAAACTCTGTATTATGCATGCCAGGCCAGTAGTTGGCGATATCACTTTGTAAAGAAGCACTTTGCACCTGTGTACCTATAGACTGAACATGCATTATGCATGCATTTTTGTAGTTTACACAGAGACGATATGGAATCGTTTTCAAAAATCCTGCACTTTGAAACCCGTTTTCAAAATTTTGCATTTTCAGTTTGAACGTGTGCATGAATGGCCAAAACACATACAAAGTTTTCCGTTTTTAGTTGAAAATGATGTCATGTAAAAAACCCCTAATTCCCTTTTTTTCTAGTTAAATATACTGGAAAAAAAGTTTATGCAAGTAAGTGGTTTGTGAAAGGGGTTTCACATTGACTTTACAAATGATGATTGCATTATCAGGCAAATAATGGCAGAAAGACAAGTTCTCACTCTGTTTTCTAATTAGCAGTCATGCTTCACACTAATTTGTAGCGCCTCTGATAACAACAATTGCCCACTTATTTGTCTCACTTCTGCTTTGAGTTGAAATCATTATGAGGCATATTGACGGAATACAGACAAGTACATCAAAGAGAAGGCCGGCAAAACATTAAGGTGTCTGCTTTTGCCCACATCAAAATGGCAAGTACACGAGTTCATAAAAAGCGTTCAGATGAAAAACAAGCACAAGAATATGGACAGCATGTCAACCAACGAGTTCTCCAACTGCAGACAATGAGACGAGACTCTCTGACCTAAACTTAACCGACTTCAAACAAGTTTAAATTTCCCATGTTGTGGCGCATTTGGAGTCATTTGAAATGAGCACGCCGGCCAGGTGTAATATCAGCAGCGATGCAGGCTCTGCTGTGATAGCGCTGATAGAGCTCTGTGGGCATTTCTCTAATGATATGGAAACCTCTGCTGCTCTACGTTAGCCGTAGGGGATGTTTAGCTAGCGTTAAGCTTTGGACCATATCCAATGTGCCTCTCGCTGGGAGACGTGTCAGGAGCTCCAAATTAATTCAGGACAAGTGAGGGTTTGTAAATGAAGCTTGTCGTACTGCAGCGCTCACACAAATATCACTTTGTCAAGAGGTGAACAATTAGCAAAAGCACTGGCGTTGTAACATGATGTTATATACATACAAGTGTAGGGATTTTGCTATACTGCAGTATAAATATTTGTGCAAATCTCAGTGAGCAGGACTTTTCACCTTAATTACATGTGAGAAACAGGGAGTAAATCATGGAGCGGATGTGTCGTGTAGTTGTGAAAGTCAGTTCAGAGTCTATACAGAATAAGCAATAAAAGCAATCAAAAGATGTTGTCTTTATATTGAGTTAATCTGCAGGCTGCAGGCTGCATGCAAAAACAAACACGAGCAGTGTAGTCTGATTCACAAACAAATGGCTCTATTGAGCTGATTATTTTCAAAGAGTCAAACATACAGCTCAACCACACAGTTCAATTCATAAAAATAACCATGACTCATATGAGTTGCTTTTAGTGAATCAAAAATATACCGTGGAAAAAGTGATACTGTGCCTGATTCCTGAAACAAATGTCTCTTAAGAGCCATATTTGTACTGAATATTTCCAAAAGACAAGTTGCAAGTTTGAATCAGTTAAAACATGGTCTTGTATAATCATTAGCATTAGCAAATAAAGGATTTTATATAGCATGTTCAAGCAAAATTGACATTTCAATGTAAACAGCCAAATTAATCAAATTAAATCAAAACCGGAATCTATATCAATAACCAGCCTGTTTTAAATATTAGCTTTAGTGTTTTGTACAGAGTCTCTAAGGTGATGGAAAAAAATATGAGATGAGAGGAAAACTACACTTTGCATTCTTTTGCAAAACATTTGCATTCTTTCGCAAACTTATTGCGGTCCCCTAAGAAACTCTGTGCTTGCTCACAAGAGCACCGAATTTGTTTTTTCATATTATTTCCATCACTAAATTTTTGCGTGTGAACGCAAAGTTTCTCGGGAGAACGCAAAAGTTTTGTGAGCAAGTGCAAAATTTCTCAGGGAAAAGCACGAGTTTTGTGAGAGAATGCAAAAGCATCTATTTTTTTTTTTCTGCCATCTCATTTTATTTACCATCACCATGTCCCTTATTGGCTCCATAGTTTTCTCATTTTTTTTTTATGTATTTGTTTATTTTTAACTTAAGTGTTACATAAGTGAATCTATCTTTTAAAAAGCATTTACTTCACTAGATTATCCAAAAATGAACTGGTATTGAAAAAAAAAAATAATATTATGATAACGTGATATACAGTAGTATCCCTAGGACACAGGAATCAAGCCCTGTAAGCCCTGTAAAATTATGCCTCCCCATTTCATGAGGTCTGATGTATATTTATCTGACACGAAGTAGACATGGTTAAGGAACACTCTGCTAATAAACAGTCTGCCAGCATTAGCCTGTGATTATTCTGATGACAAAGTGCAGCTCTATTAATCTAGACCACTAATTACAACTCTTCGCAGCTTAACAGAGCCCAACAAAGCTGCTCATTACAGGACGTCCCCGAAGGTAACAGATTATTTAAATTACATTTCTTTAATTGGAAAATCATAAACAGTGGAGCGGGCAGGGACTTTGGCGGCTATGCTGCAGGTGTATGCCAACTGGGCGAGCGATGGGGAGAGAGTGAGATGAGGGCTCAAGAGGGCAGAGAAAGACACTCCAGCTGCTGGTGTCACGCCCACGCCCCAGCAGGCACTGATTAACACCGGTCATATGAAACCATGGAAGGGATTGAAATCCTCAAATAGAACTGTACAAAAGAACAGTCAGATTCAGTGAAAGTAACTATGATGGATTTAAAGGAGCGGGCATATGATTTGAGATTTTGTGACTAATGCAATTAGTAATAGAAATAGTGGTTCTTGAAACAAATGTCTCTCATGAGCAGATTATTTTTAAAGAATCAGTCAGTACAATTCAAAACCACTCAAGATTAATGAAACAAGATTTTTTTTCTTTATCCAACGTTCATATTTTTGTCTTGGAAATGTATGCAAATTAGTGCAGAGATCCTGTCATTTCAAAAGGAACCCATGTAAAAGATGAAATTTGCCAAAGTTTCACTAATGTGACTACACTTCAGACTGCAGAATGATCCACACATTTCCACAGAACTGCAATGCTGCCATTCAGACAGTTGTACACATCTCCTGCCTCTTGCATTTGTTAATTATTTTAGTTAATTCGATTATGCCTTCAGGTCCTCAGTTTAGTATTCTCACCTCTAACACTTTTCACACACTCCAAACTCTTCTGACGTCATATAATAGCTTAGATAATGATTGTTAGTAAATAACAACATAAATGATCATCTGTTTCTAATAAATAAATAATCTAATAAATAAAAAATCAGACCCCGAATATAGTGCTCAATGTTACTTTTATGGTGCTTTTATGATGCTTTTGCATCTTTTCTGAAACTTAAAAGAATTATAACAAATTCAATTTAATTTTTTGTGTTTCGCACAAAAAGCTCAACGCGCTGCAAATGAAAGAAAAAAAAAACACATGCAAATAGAAAAAAAACACCTGCAAATTAAGAAAACATCTTCAACAATTTGACAACACACACGCTGCAAATTCTCACAACACAAACAAATACAGAAAAGTGCTGCAAATTCTCACAACATAAACAAATACAGAAACGCGCTGCAAATTCTCACAACATAAACAAAGAAACAAGCTGCCCTTAAACATTTCCGATGTGGTCTGTGCATATTTGCAGAGCGTTTCTGTTTTTGTTTGTTTGTTTTTTATTTGCAGCGCGTTTCTTTGTTTGTGTTGAGAGAATTTGCAGTGTGTTTCTGTATTTGGTTGTGTTGTGAGAATTTGCAGCACGTGTGTTGTCAAATTGATGAAGATGTTTTCTTCATTTGCAGGTGTTTTTTTTTTCTATTTGCATGTGTTTTTTCATTTGCAGCGCATTGAGCTCTCTCGGCCACTGTACATGTGGGTTTGCTAGCGACATGAGGGTGGAAAAATGACTTGAGTGAATGACTCCTTTAAATCAACAATAAGTGATGAGAGATCAGAAAAGTGTAACCATAAAGTTACACTCTTAAACTCTGAAGTGTAAACTTCATGATTTCCATCTGAGGTGACTCCAGAGGGCAGAAAGCAGCTGCAGAGCAAACAGTTTAGAGATCAAACAGCGAGGAGAACAAGTAGAAATAATTTTGAATGTGGTTACGGTCTTACCTTTACTTGACCCACAAAAGCATTCGCCTCTCCCTCTTGAACTGTGAGATTAAGGAGCAGCAGAGGATCGAAATCAGGGTCATTATCATTGACATCAGTCACCACTATATTCACCGTAGCAGTCGAGGTCTGAAAAACAAGAAAGCTTCAGGTTACTTCAATCGTTACATGGACATTTCTAAATAAAAACTTTCCCCAGTTTCAGTCATAAATCTAACGCCAACAAATCTGAAATGCAAACCTTGAGGACTCTGTGTGATTGTGTCTGAAAACGGACTGTCTTGGCTTTCACAAACAATTTTCCATTTCCACAGAACTTGCGTAATTGCTAACATATTTGCATTCATCATCAAGCTATGAATGGGGTCTAATGAAAAATATTCACAGCTGTTGAGCAGATTAGCATTTGAGAGTATAGATCGCCTCAACAAATTGATGGCTGCAACCAAATTAGCATGCTGGTAGGGAGAATTCCGTCTACACACTAACAACAATTATCCATCTACATTTCCAATAATTCACAAAGTGTCTCATTTTGAAAGATGAGGAATGGAAACATAACATCTAAACAGTCAAACATACACAGCAAACATATAATTAGAATACATACATTGTTACACATTTATTATGCAAATATAGTCCCCTGATTATTTCAGGGGAACACTACAACTGGGTGAATCTAAGTAAAACTGCCATGAAAACATAATGTTTTAGTAATATATATATTATATATATTATAATATATATATATATATATATATATA
>NW_015544159.1:428039-447941 GCF_001515605.1 Sinocyclocheilus anshuiensis
ACAAAAACGTTTGTCAGGCATCTACATTGTCATCTGAGGAGATTACAAAGATTAAACGAGTGTTTTTTTTAACTCTAAAACATGAAATGTGGAGTTATCTGCTTTTACCAAAAAAACGACATGAAATGAAAGAATGATTTCATAAAAAAAGATTAATAATTGTCTCTACATGGCCTGATTAGCTAAGCCCTCCATTAAAACACTTCTTATTCAGTGGTACGGTATTGCATGATTTGTAGATTATATTTAATAGTTTACACTTTGCATACATATTTGCAATTAGTTTGTAAAAGGTTACATTTCATTCTTCAGGACTCTAAGCTTATGTTACTTAAAAAAAAAAAAAATAGGAACACAGTCAAAATTCTGATCAATGACAGAAATTAACCTTCCCATATGAGGCCATATTTCACTCCTTAAAGTGAGTTGCAGGGGCCAAGATCATATAGGCCTATTATAATAAAAAAATTACAGTAATTATTTAATGTCTTAATTTGTCATGTAAATAATTCCATATTGCATATGTTAAAAAGTTGTTAATTGTTTTATTATGAAGTTCATAATATAGATTTATAATTATAATTAAAAATGTCAATAATAACTAATCATGTAATATATCAATATATGATATACAGTAATAATTTGATGACTTAATTTGTCATGTTTATAATGCCATTATCCAAAATATCCCAAGGGTTGTAAAATCGCTCTCATTCGATTTATGCTAAAGGTACTTACTAAATTATTTCTTTTGATTTTGGGGTTAAATAAAACACAATAGGTAATGTTACTGACAGAAAAGAAAAGAAAAAACTGCCCAATTGGGTTTACATATGCAGCAAGTTATCAGAGATATCCTAGTTTATGTTATGCTCAAGGCATATTATTTTTTCTGTCTTCTTTCTCACTCTCGAAAAAAACAGTATACATAAATATATAAATAGCGCTCTAAACTCCACCTTGAGAACTTATGACCACTTATGTCTTGTCTTCACACAAGTTATTTACAGCAGACTTCAAATACACATACACATAATATGACTTTACCATTTTCTGTGTACAAATGTGTTTTTGCAGGTAAGGTTAGGTAGTGCAACTTCAGCTAGATTCGAAGCATCAGTCAATTCAAAATAGAGCTACATAGTCTACAGGGTGAAAGTTGTTTCTGAGAACATTTCATACAAATGATTACTTCTCCTCCTACCAGGTCTTCAGATGCTCTTTCCAGACTGCACAAATGACAATTACATAACAAATCATACTAAACAATACTATTGCAAAGAATGATCTGACAAGTGAACAAACAATTGAGTAAATGAATAAACAAATTAATAAACAAGTGAGCGTGTCGGGCCTTTTAGATGTTCTCATCAGGTTGCACAAACAAACAAGAAAATGAAAAAAAAAAAAAGTGAGTCAGGGAAACAGATTAGCAGTGTATGATCTATCATTAAAAACACACTTATTATTGTGAAATGTTTTGATTGAAATGTGTATTTGTGCTATATTTCTTTAAAATAAATGTCACTTGGTTTGATATGTTATATAATGCAAAAATAAAAATAAAATAAAATAATTGGGGACATTGGATATACAAACAAGCAGCCTGAGGTACTCCATCACTAGAAATAAATAATTCAAACATTTAGAAGTCAAGCAATCCAAATCCTTGCATACTAAAAAACAACTGAAAACCAGGAATCCAGGAAGTGAGGGTGTCCTCACAACATAGTTGCTTAGCCTCTTATCAGATCATTCTGCATCCATGTCAAGTCAATTTTGTTACTTCCCCTGAAACATAAAACATTGGGGGGAAATATCCCAGAACAGCCAGTGAGGAAACCAATATTCCATAAATTAGCAGATGGTTTTTCCCCTTCAGCTCGGACTTATCTATTAAAGGTTTAAATGCTGGAGTAGTTGGCAGATTGGTCCTGTAAATTTTTCATGTGCCGGCAATAAAGCCTGCTGAGTTTGCACTACACTCTGGGGTTAGAATAAGGTAAGCTGATCATGAGCTCAGACAAATGCAAACAAGGTCATTCAGTTTGTCAACAAACAGGTTCGCATCTTGTGATTAGCAACAGGAAGGATACCATTAATCTTTAAGCGAGAAAGACAATCTTGCAACTTAATTGCTAAACCTGGGTATTTCTATAATAAAATGGTATAAAATGTATTCTAGTTAGAACACTCATTCCCAGTGGCTTAGATTTGAAATGCTAACAATTCTCACCATTCACACCACCAGTGATTTGGAACAACAAAACGACCTGAAATCATTTATTTTAATGAAGCTGGCAATTTACGGCAACATGAGCATCATGATTTGATTGTGTCTGTGGCATGACAAGTTTAACTTTAGCAACATCATCTAGTGACCAATTGTTACAGCAACTGGCAACATGCAGCGGAAAAAAAATGACTGGTGGTCTGAACTAGTGGTCAACCAAATCGCCAAGGCTGATATATCAGCCAATATTTTGTATTTTCTACAGAGTTTTTCTGTTTGGTCTTATAAGTGTTGTCAGGAGGACTTTTATTTTGACAGCACTGAGAGACAAGCACTTGAGCGGTGACGCACATGAACGCTCATTTTGCTTCTGCATTAGTGCATTAGTTATGCACTGCGTCCGAAATCAAATACTTCCCTACTACATAGCATGCGAAAAACAGCATGAAAACGGACATAGTATGTCCGAATTCATATTATTCGAAAGTCAGTAGGCAAAAAGTACCCAGATGACCTACTACTTCTGTCGGGATTCTGAAGTGCGCATTCAATGGTCACTTTACTATCCCATGAGGTCATGGGAGAGGATTTATAAATGGCAGTGAAGCGATGCGACAGTAACAACGTGGCGAATATAGTACAGCCTCATTGACATATGTAGCAGATAAATGTGACCTCCGGAGGGCACAACATTCGATAGAAGATACCGCTTAGCAGTTCTGTCTAATAATAGAATAGCAAATGCTATAATATTTTTATACACTGTCGGCATTCAAAAAAATATTCATTTGTATAATTTAAACAAGTCTTTGAATACCTGCTGAACATTTAATCTAATTTCCAAACTTCGGTGAATCCAGCTGAAAAGTGCATTGTATCCTGTATAAAAACGCATGTACTGTGTGTTTGATGGTCTGTCCTTGTGAAAAATGCAAGTTATGTAAATCAGCTTTATATAAGCCATCAGCCACCCTGCTTGCAGCTATCAAAAAACCTCGGTCGGTCAGATGGATGGATTGGGATTGAAAGGGAGCTAATACTGAACTGTGCCCATTCCAGCAAAGTGAACAAGACTTAGTGTTAGACAGTGTTAGACTTAGACTACAGGCGTCTAGCTGTATCTGTTCCTCTATCCACAGATTGGGGATGAAGAAATCTCTCTTGTGGACTTTGTAAATCTGTCTGGCTCTCACATCGCCCTGTGCAATGCAAGAAGCGGCCCAAGTGACCTCAGCGGGCACAGAGGTCAACTCTGAGTGTCGCCCAGGGCCCTTAGAAAGGGACCTACTTTTCCATTTCTCCTCTGCAGGAAAAGGACTGTTTATTAAATTGGCTAATGACCAGGTGGTTTAGGAAAGGTCACTGAATTTTAAAAACCTTTAACCGCACCTGCTCCCCCAGCCTTACGTCTCAACTTCACCCTTGATTTTTAGCTGCAAGTGAATAAGAAAGGTCACAGAGGGACACTTGCAGGTAAATGGGAAGATGGGAATGAAACCTGCTGCACTGTTTTCTCATTTTACTTTCATGAGCTAAGCACCTAGGGGACGTCTTTCTCAACAGGCCAGGAAAGAGGAGAGATCACGGCTCTGAGAATTCTGCCAATTAAGATGTGCTTTGAATTATTCCAGGGGTTATTAAAGCATTGGAATCACCATCATTTGTTTGTAAAGCCTACACTAACGTGACAGTAAAGTCACAGACTTTCGACTCTGATGTAACATAACTTCACCACCTGACAACCACCTTGACAGTCCGGATATAAATGGACACCATTGTGCTTAAAGCCGGATCTTTATGCACTTTCTTCCTGAAGAAGGCAAGTGATTATCCTTGAGTTTGGAGGTGAACACATTACATGTCCTTGAAGTGGGTTGTAAATCCAGGCATCTCTTTTATCGAGGAATACTTAGTGAGATTTTCTCCAGTAAGGGAAATAGGCTCAATGAGAGAGTGAAGCGAAAGGTGCTTCATAATTAAAAAGCCCGTTCGGCTCGTTTATCTCCATCATTATGGTATAATCACTCCATTGTAAGATGCACCTCATTTTCCTCTATTTAGATCAATCACATTAGGGCCTTTCGCACAGCTTTAGTTCCAGAACTAAATGTACAGTACTAAAGTACTGGGACGATTTTGCGCGAACTATTTCCCAGTACCATTTAAAGGGTTGCATTCGCACTGAGAGTGTGTACTAAGAAGTGACGTAAGCCTAGGGTGACCATACGTGCCATTTTCCCAGGACGCGTCCTGGCCAGGATTTCTATATTGCCTAAAATATCTAGGTTTTGGCTTTGTTTGCTGTGCAGACCGATCGGTGTATGACATCAAAATACCTTGAGAGCATTTTGAAAGCATAAGGAACCATCTGTATGGTATTTTGATGTCATACACCGATTGGTCTGCACACGCAAACAAAGCCAAAACCTAGATATTTTAGGCAATATAGAAATCCTGGCCAGGGCGCGTCCTGGGAAAATGGCACGTATGGTCACCCTAATTAAAATAAATACTCAATGTAGTGATCCAGAAATAACTGTATTTTCTGCACATAGCCTTAGCAGTGTGAACACACAAAATGCACTGTTAATGCATGCAGTGTGAAACTAGCCTACTAAAATCGCACCCAGTTCCGGCGGTGCGAAAACGCCGGAAAAAGTGGGTAGTTCCACAATTACTTCTGGTACTATGAAAAGGTTCCCACGGTGCGAAAGGCCCTAATGAGCCCTTTGTGAGAGTGGAGTGAACAGGAGAGACCAGTCGCTGGTAACTGCTCGGAGACTTACCCCATCAAAGGAAACCAAACACTGCTGCAAACAAATGGACGAAGGAACGGACAAACAACAATCAGTGAGTGAAGGAATCATTTGTTTGATTGATGTGCATCATTGATTGTTTGGTTGCATAAATTAATCAATATTAGGCTTCTCTTTACTTTGATTCTAATCCTTGTTCTTTCTCAAAATTCCATTTTCATAACTACATTTATATACTGTGTAATCAGCATGAAAACAAACAAAAGAAATCAAACACTTGAAATGAATGAATAAACAAATAAACAGCAATCAGTTTGATTGACCGAATGAGTGAATCAATGGAAGGCTTCTCTTTTCTTTTCATATAAACATAATACCATATATAAAATACGTATTCTTTCAAATTTTCACCATTATGAATATATAGTACTGTTATAGTAATACAAAAATGAACAATACAACAACTATAAAATGATTAATAAATGCCGTAAAACAAACTGTTCATTGTTCAAGATGTCTAATGCATTACTGCTAGTGAATTGAACATTATTTTGAGTGTTACTGAAAATATATTTATATTGTGGTTATGCTAACACTGCTGATCAAAAGTTTGGAATAATTACGATTTTTAAAAATGTTTTTGAAAGAAGTCTCGTATTCTCACCAAGGCTGTATTTATTTGATGAATAATGCAGTAAAACCAGTAATATTGTGAAATATTATTGCTGTTTAAAATAATTGTTTTCTATTTGGATACAAATTTAAAAAAGGAATTTATTCTTTAAGACTGGAGTTGCCTGGAAAATTCAGCTTTACAGGAATAATTGCATTTTAAAATTAAAAAAAACAATTTATTGAAATTTTATAAAATGCAAAAGTTATTTATTATTATTATTTTTTTTAATCAAATAAATGCAGCCTTGGTGAGCATAAAAGAGACTTATTTCAAAAACATTTAAAAAAATCATAATTATATTAAATGGTTTGACCAGTTATGTATATATATAAATACATAAATCAAACTAGAGAGATAAGCTCAGGTAGTTCATGATTAATGAACAAACAACAATCAGCGAGTGAAAGATTAATTTGACTGTCTACCTGACTGACAGAATAAATTAATCATGAATGCAATAATTTCTTTCTATTTGTCACCACTGTCTATACACAATTGTGTAAATACATTCATGCAGCCAGTAACACTGAACAGACCTGTCGGACTACAGATGACTATACGATACTCCCAGCACACTTTTTGACTGTTTTTAACTCTCATCTGCCCTTCCTTCCATCAGCATGATTGATTCTGCTAGACTCTGCCTGCCATGTTGTACTGTGTCTACATGTGATGTCTGTTTAAGCAGAAGATTCGATTACGATCTTTTGAACTGCAGCTACTGCAGCTTTTCGTCTTCAGTTGAGTGTGATTGATTGACAGGCTTCAGTCTTACCCCATCTGGTTTGCCATCGGAGGCCGTGACTGTTAGCGTGTAGTGATCCGTGATCTCTCTGTCCAGCGTCTTCGCCAACAACAACAGGCCAGACCTGAAAGCAAAGATGATGTTGAAAACCTGAGGATTATAAAGCCCAGAGGTCTGAGTGTTTTAACTTTACGGCGGCTTTAGAGAGCAAGCATGAGTGGAAGGGGAAAAAGTGTTAAAATTCACACAGTGTGCTGAGAAAACTAAACTGGAATATGTCATTCGCACAACAGGCCACAGCCAAAATCTAGACAAAGTGAATCTTTTTCGGCTGAAATTAGCTCATCAGATATAGGCTGGATGGAATTATGTACTGCTGAATGAGATGGCCGGTCAATATATTCATTCCTTGTAAGACCTGTGCTACTGTGAAAGGTTGAGGATAGTTTACGTGTGCCTGGGGACGATTAGGACTGGATTAATTGTTGTTAGGCAGCAGAAGCCATGAGTAAAACACTGTGCCCAATTTAAATGATTTCTAGGACGTAGTGCATTTGGTCACACATTTACATTTGTTTACATGGTAATGCAAGTTTAATTGAGAACTTGTGGAAAAGTGAGTGAGACACACACTAAACTGTGGGTCGTGAAAGTTGGAGGACTGTCTGCTGGCATGGTTACTTTTATATGCTACATACATCAATAATACAAACTTTGAAAATTGAATGAATGAATGAATGAATAAATAACACTAACATTTTTAGTAACAGGTTATTAGTGCATTGAATTAAATATAATTGTTGGGAAGTACATGACTGTGAAATAAATAAATTAAAATAAAAAAAAATAAAAAATACATACATACACACATATGAACAGATTTTGTCCATAAACATACAGTTTTATTTTCGATTGTAAATTCAAGCTAAATGTTGAAATTGTATTTTGGTGTGACTGTCCTCATCATTAACAGATTTTTTCCCCTAAATAAACAATGTGCATAAAAAAATTGAAATATTGAGTGTTACCTTTAAAATTAAGAAGAAAAAAAAGCTACCTATTATTGAGACCTGTAGAGGGACTAACACAATTAATTTCAAACTTGATACTCTACTGGGGATCTTTGAAAATTGTACAAATCAAAACCACAATGGTAAGTAAAAAAAAAATACACATTATTGCTGTGTGGTGCCTATAGACACAATACAAAAATAAATTTCAACATCAATCGGTTCGAGAGGAAAAACACCTGTTGAGATACTTTGTCATCACAGTTGTGATTTTGTGAAACATCACAATAATCCACAGGACTCCAGCCCTTCACTTAACATTTTGTGAAGTGAAAAGCTACATGTTTGTAAGCAACAAATCCATCAAGATGTTTTTAACGTCAAACTATTACCTCCAGCTAAATAACAAGTTCCCTTTCAGTCGGTCACTCTCGACGTCACGTCGGATGACCGACGAAATACGAGCTGTCTCGAGCTGCGCTCCCGGGAGAATGGCGACTCCGTCCCCAGACGGTCCATCTGGTTTGGAGACGTTTCGGAGCCGCTCAGGTAGACCTGTTTGCCTCTCCAGAAACCTCCATCCGACGTGACGTCTCCGTTCCCTCCTTCAGGGAACGAGGGTTACCATACGTAACCGAGACGTTCTCTATCCATAATATTGCTATCTCCAGTGAAAAAGTAATCTCAGGAGAGAAAAATGGCAGATCAAATGTTTACAAGCGAAAACTGTCCAAACAGTTCTAAACAAAATGTTAATTGATGGACTGATTTCTTGTGGATTATTGTGATATTTGTATCAGCTGTTTGGACTCTCATTCTGACGGCACCCATTCACTGCAGAGGATCCAACTGCATACACTTCTGACTAATGGTTGGATCACTTTTAGAACTATTAATAACACACAACTAATTCTTTAACTGGGCAAATAAACCAACCATAAACGTTTAAAAGAAGCCCGAGACTCTGAAGACGAACACAAAGAGGAGAAAATATTGTAGCAGGCAGAGCAAACTCACTTTACCATTCACAAAACACTGGAAGAAAATCCTCAATACTGATTTGGGGTTGGGGGTTTATATGACTGTATCTCTGAGGGGAACTGACTGTCTTCAGAAATGTTTAGATGGTATTTTCTTTTCATCTCGTCTCTGTATAATTCACATTAAAGCAGTGTTTCAGCTCAGCTCTGTTTACAGCGGTAACCAAGGGTTCCATAAGCGCCACCTGCTGTCAGAGAGTGAATTTACGTCTCATTCAGTCCATCTGCTGTTTTTGTTTTCGTGTAGATACGTTTTATGTAGCATCATTTCACAAAGCTAAGGTCAGACAATTCTGTTTTTGCTTCAAATTTTGTAATTATACAATCTAATTCAATTAAAAAACTTCTCATGCTACATGTAGCATGTTTGTTTGGATCGTGATTAAAATGCAGTGGTTCCAAAAGACTGGAAAAACCGCCATAAACTGTGATACCATCAGAATCCTAAAAAAAAAAAAATACAAATTTTTGGTCAAACCGCCTAGCACTAAAACAAACTTATCTTTTTTATACATTTTAACGAATTAGCTACTGTGGATAAGATGCATAGTGTATAAGATACATATAAATTCAATTTTATTGAGATTTACTGGAAGTTACCAAGATTGCATGCAATTTTATCACTTTTATACTTAAAAGTTAAATATAGACTTTTTCATGACTAAAACATTATAAAACCAGAGCTACTTTAATAGCACTAATTTTATTACACTTTTATGCCATCCACTTTGCTGTTATTCTTCACCCTCCAGCCAGACTTTTCCAGACTCCACAGTTACACAATCCCCTCAAACAGACAGCTCTATCGTAAACTCCGTGGGGAGCAGAAGGCATTGTGGGAAGGAGGAGAGGAAAGAAAGAAACTGTAACTGTGAGAGATAAGCTCAGGTAGTTCAAGAAATATAGCTATATTTGTTCTGTTCTTCACTTGCTGCTTATTGAAAGAACAGTAGCGGTTCATTAGAAGTGTGTCCTGGTTGTGATATCCTGCTTAAATAACTCGAGAACAGGATCAGAAGCTTTGCTCCAGGCTATGACTGAAATGCCCTTTGGTACCCTGCACACTACGGAGAATAACATGCTTTACTAAAGAAAGAGAGTGAGAGATATCAGCCACCTAATGTTGTTTACTCGTTTTATGGAGTGCTAAATAAAATAAAATGCATCCTAGGTTTTGCTCTGAAAACATTTACGTACTATCGGTCCTTCACCCCAAGCAGTGTCCGAAAAGCTGCTGAAAGAAATGTCCGAAGCTGCTATTTGAAATGGAGGAATTCATATTTTCATCAGTACTTATTAATTATGCATCATGTTTGTGTCATAATGTAATCTGCATCCAGTTCATGTCAGGATGTGGCTAACCCAAACATACACATATTTCACAGAGAAAAAGCTTTTGTTTATCTGAGTGCAAATCATTGTGTGAGGGTTTCTGAATCACAATTACGATATCATTTCTGCTTATTCAAACCCCAAAAAATGATGGGTTTTGGCAGAGCAGCTGTTTTCCGGCCTTTCAAAGCCAGCTTACGTTTGGGAGACTTCAAAGATGTTGTTTGGATCTCCTCTCAGGATGGTATATGTAATGGGATCTCTTTCACGGTCGGTTGCCTGCAAATGACAAAAAGCGTTTTCGTGTTACACTAATTCAATTATGATGAGAAAGACACAGCCTTCAAACTTTGTGATCAGGAAACACATACTGACATGCATTACATATATCCATGATCTTTTTTTTTTTACTTTAACATCAATGTTTTGGTGAAAAGTTATATTAAAGGGGTCATATGATGCTCCTAAAAATACCATATTTTGTATATTTGGTGTAATGAAATGTGTTTATCCGGTTTAAAGTTAAAAAAACACATTATTTTCCACATACTGTACATTATTGTTTCTCCTCTATGCCCCGCCTTTTTGAAACGCGTCGATTTTTACAAAGCTCATCGGTGTGAAAAAGCGAGGTGTGCTGTGATTGGCCAGCTATCCAGTGCGTTGTGATTGGCCGAATACCTCAAGCGTGAGACGGAAATGTTACGCCCCTCACATACTGTTGATGCCGTGTCCCGGCCGGAGCGACGAGACATAAACATTAAAACCCATTACAAACGAGGCATTTGTTGCATCCAGTGGGGACATAATTACTGATTATAATGACTTATACTGTCTTTTTACGCGTTGCGTTGCATTGCATCGTGCCGCATAAACATAAAACCCTGTCTGCATTTGTGATCAGAGAAATGACAAACAACAAGTGCTACTCTACACTGCCCAAAACTCGTTACAGATCTTCTTTATGCACCAAGAGCTTGTAACACTCCAAAGAGAAAGGAAAAAATGAAATCGCATCATATGACCCCTTTAATATATTTTGATAAATGTACAGGTCAAAAGTTTTGGATGCTAAATAATTAAGATTTAAAAAAAAAATAATTAAAAGACGTCCTTATGCTCACAAAGTCTGCCTTTAGTTGTACAAACAGTAATATTGTGAAATATTATTACATATGAATTATTATTTTAAAGAACTGTTTTCTATTTTATGGTATTTTATATATTGCATTTTATATTCATGTGTTGCACAAAGCTGAATTTTCAGCATCATTACTCCAGTCTTCAGTGTCACATGATCCTTCAGAAATCATTTTAAACAGCAGAAATCAAGTGTTTTCTGGAAATCATGAAACACTATAATTCAAAAGTTTGGGGTTAGTAAGTATTGATTGATTGATTGATTGAAATGAATACTTTATTCAGCAAGGATGCATTAAATAGATGAAAAGTGACAGTAAGGACATTTATAATGTTACAAAAGATATATTTTAAATAAATACTGTTCTTTTGAACTTTCTATTTATCAAAGAATCCAGAACAACATTTTGGGGAAATTTTTGGAACTTGTTTTCAGCATTAACAACAATAAGAACCATTATGTTTAACTGAGCACCAATGATAATTAAAAATAAGTGAGCACCAAATCGCCAATCATTAGAATGGTTTCTAAAGGATCATGTGACACCGAATAGTAACGGCTGCTGAAAATTCAGCTTTACCATCACAGGAATAAATTTTTAATGTGTTCAAATACAAGATATTTATTTTAAATTGTAAAAATGTTTCACAATATTACTCCAAAAAATTCCAAACTTTTGACAGATCATTCATACATTTAGAATTACGATATTAATATTAATGATACTCTCACATTTTCATTTAAACAATAATACCCTAATGAGAATAGCTCAACTGGTCATTGAGCTGATGGGTAAGTCACCTGTATATTGAGCAGTGTGGCTCCAGTCCTCATGGCCTCACTGACCTCCAGGCTGTATATGAGCTGAGGGAAACGGGGAGGACTCTGATTGTTGGGGGGCAGCACTTCGATATACACCGTAGTGATGGAACTTCTGAAGAAACAAAAGGAACATGATTTATATTCCTTTATTTGACAAACGTATTAAGCGTCTCACTCAGGGGAACGACATGATAGCTAATGCATCCCCTCCAGCTACTAACTATGCCACTGCAGCCACAAAACAATCAGCTATACAAAACGAGTTTCAACATATAATTTCCTGTCTAAATAGGCATCATTCAGAACCATGAATTGCAAAATATTATTTTCATATTTATTTATATTATTTTATTTCATTTATTTATTTATTTTGAACACTTTTGAAAGTCTGTTTTTCGGATGTTTAGTGAAAACCAAACCTGGTACTGTCATTGTTTTATGACACATTGTATCAAGGCACTCATCAGCGTGATTGAAGCAAATTAGATCGGGCAGTATTTTCACTTTGAAAATGTTCCAATATGATGAATTTGATGCCAGCGCTCTCATAAAACTTTAAAACAGAAAAATAAGAGATGAAAATAACTACCCTGTGCTCACAAGCTCAACTGCCATCTGTCCAACACATATTATAGCACACCTGCTGCCTTTGGCTTTCACCATAAACCTCTCTACCTCGATAAAGTGGATTTCAACCAAGTAGTGAAGAAGAACTTTGAATTTAGATTGATTTGTTGTGAATATTAGACACTTTTAAACTTGCAAAGTGAAACAATGCATTTCCTGAAATTTGCTTGGCCTCATTCTATTTCTGCTTCATTCATCTGTATTGATTCAGCAGTCAGCAAGAATTACAGAGGGCAGCGGCTGGTATGAATTGGACAGGAGGGGAGGTAGCAGCAATTAGAGTGAAAAGCCCTTAATTTCCGCTCTTCCAAATGTCAGATGGACAAGAGCAGGGGCCAATATTGGCAGAGTGTTCTTGGGGATATTTCTGAAGCAAAATGTGTCACCATGTGGCATCGTATTGATCTCAAACTGGGCATGATAGGTTGAGTCTTCTGTTAGAGAGTGAGAGACGCACTCATTTTCAACCCTCATTGGGTTTTTAGTTGATTTACCTTCTCTGGGACGCAGGGCCGTTGTCAGAGGCCCTAACGGTGAGGGCGTAGGAGCAGCCCACGGTCAGGTTGACACCGGGCAGCACGGTGATCATTCCTGTGTAGTCATTGATGGTGAAGTGTCCCTGATCCCCCGCCAAGATTTTGTAGCTCACCAACCCGTTGGGACCCTCATCAGCGTCCACTGCTGCCAGCTAAAATAAATAAATTGGAGCTGTTACTTCAGAGGGGACATGCAAAGGTGCTTATTCACGTTCATCACTGTCCAAGCTTCCTCTCTGGATCAGGCTGAATCACAAAACCTGCCAAGTGCATGTCTGGGTCATATATATATATATATATATATATGCTTCTTATTCTTTTTGCAAAAAAGTACTTATTTTGATCAATAAATGAATATTACTGTTGTATAATTTCTATATTATTAATTTATTATTAATTATACATTATTAATATAATTTATTATCTATATATAGTTAAAAAAATGTATAACTCTAAAATATATATTTTTTTATTATTACTTTTTTTTATGAAATGTAAAAGGTGACCCAGACACGTATTTTTGGAATTACCTGCTAATAATATGTAGCACTGATCTTTCTGACTCACCGGTTCTACAGACAGGGAGATAAGGATTTATTTCAGAGCCTTTATAAAGTGACAACTAGCAGCATATAACAGAGCAGTTAACCGTTTAGATGATACAACTTGTACTTTTTAATTTTGACTTCTGGGGTCAATCTTTCAGCATGTCAGAGCAAATCTACACCCTGCTCATGTTCTGATTGCAAAGGAATCATTTATGCACACATTTCTAAAGAAAATTCCCATTAAGACAAAGATTAAACAGAGATCTGAGCAATTATTGCAGCAATAAGCCCCTCATAAATGTGGGAACTACAGCCATTAATTCAAATGAGTGGATTAAGGGTGAAAAGCTCTGCAAATATGATTTTGCCTTGTTTTCCAGGAAAGAAATCTAAACATTTCTAAAACAAGGTCAATGCATTTAAGATGAAGATGAAAATTTTATAAAATACATATTTTCAGAGAATATATCCATAGCTTTATTTTTGTATGAAGTATATAAAGCACAAATCATAATATATTGTCAGACAACAAGGCTTCAAGTAAATTCATGATTTTTCTTAAAGTATGCTTAGATGTCTTTCTTGGAAAACGTCTCAGTTTATGTATATAACCATGGTTCCCCTTCAGGAACTCGAGCTGCGTCGGAAACGCTGGGGGTGTTCCCAAAGCATTTCCGATGCAGCGTCTCGTTCCCTCAGGGAGCCATGGTTACATTCGTAACCTGGAGACGTTCCCTGAGAAAAGAACGAGACACTGCGTCCTCTAAGGGTCACTATGGGGAAACTAGAGGATGCAGTTCGAAATTCCCTCGGAAGGGAACGTCTCAGGTTACGTATGTAACCATGGTTCCCTGAGAAGGGAACGAGACACTGCGTCCTCTAGTTTCCCCATAGTGACCCCTAGAGGAAGCAGTTCGAAGTTCCCTCGGAAGGGAACCAAACAAAATGCTGTTAAAGAAGTGATTTTATTGCAGTGGAAGAGTATCTAATTGATTACCTGTAAGACTGTGTCTCCAGGCTGCATGTCTGTATAAACATTCACACTATAGGAGACGTTGGGGAAGGCAGGCGTGTTGTCATTGGCGTCAATCACAGTGATATTAACAGTGACTGGAAAGCTCTCCTGAACTCCATCTGAGGCAGTCATCTACAAAATAAATAACGAAACTGTTAATATCAGAGCGTGAGGCAGAGAGAAACACATTCAACGCACTGGGAGGAACCACATTCGCTTCTTAATTTCATAATTACATATTGTGCACAGATAAATCACTGTAAATCAGCCATTTTAAAAAAGAAAAGCTAAAAGCAAAATTTGAAAATTGCTGCTAACTACACAGTGGCAAACAGATATTGTGATATAAAAGGCAGATAGCCTCATGCATTTTCCCTTTGCTTATTGTGAAGGCAAAAGCCTAGCCAAATTATTCAAATGAACACTCTTGCGTGGAGTGTACAGTCCATTGGCGGTACTCCCAACTGCCTCACTAGCTGTCAACTAGACTAATGGGATATCACAGAGAGGTTGTGGACTGCACTGTGGGAAGGGCGAACTGTTTCTGTCAACCTCCACATGGAATGAAAGAGCTGAAGCTCGAGCACAGAAGGAGGTAGTCAAGTCAAATATCATGAATAAAAGACAACACAAATGAAAACATGTTAATAACTGATGGTCGGATATGGATTTGTTTTATGGAAATGAAGATATAAAGGTGATACTGGCCTATATAATCACACAATTTCATTTAAATATAGTAAACACATTCATAATTTCTGCAATCAAATTTAAATTCATGTTAAATAATATATTCTAAAATATTTTTAAAAAATCATTTGGAAATGAATCAACTTTGAAACAAAAATTTGAACTCGATTAAAAAAAAAATCTGTAAAATAAAAACATTTATACTCCAAATAGGATTCTGTAATCCTATTATAGTATTTTTTTTTTCACAAACAATAAAAAAAGCAGTAAATACTGTAACCAGTACACAACAGTAATGTAAATAATTTTGAAAAGACCAGGTAATGTTAATTTTACATACAGTACAGAGCAAATATGACAATGGCAAACGGCAGAATTAGCAGATGTGCGAGATTTGTGGCATGAAATGTTTATTATATATATTTAGATAAAACTTGCTTAAAATGCATATTTGCTGAATGCTAACAGTATATGAATAAAGTAATATAACATTTGCTATTCAATGATTAGAACAGTTAAACAAAGACACTAATGAAACTAATGAAGATGGAGAATGGGCACTTGTGTGTTTGGTTCTCAGCACTTTCAAAATAAAAGTCCCAATTACAATACTTATCAGCCAAACAGAAAATTATCAGCCGATGCCATTAATTAAAAATTGCAAATATTGTCAATATTTCTGTTAACCACTTTCAACCATTGCTTCATTTGTGGCCTTTGCTAAGCTTAGCATCACTAACTACTATTGCCTAAAGTATAGTTTGGGTTCTATACGTAAACCAAGGTATGCAAACTGTGCGAATTTCGTACAGTATGCATATACTGTTTGTGGGCAACACATCATCAAACATTGTGAATCTCACATATGTGCCTTAATTTTTTATCCAGTAATTAGCTTGTCCAAAAGGTGGCAACATTGTCTCAGGCTGTTTTCAGTCGGAAAAACCTTGCGAGCTGTATACAAACATTTTTGCTTAAGTAATTTTTTTATTTTTTCTTTAATAAACATAATAGGCTCAGTAGCTTCTGCAACACGAACACAAGCATGTAGTAGGGCTGGAGCTATCGATTATTTTAGTAATCGAGTATTCTACTGATTTTTTCATCAATTAATCGAGTAATCGGATAAGTATTTTTTTTGTATTAAAGAGCAATACTAAATATACAAGAGAAAATATGACAGGTCTCTTAAAATAAACAACTAATTTGTTTCCTTTTTAGAAAACAATAACATTTTTATTGCTAAAATTAATGTAAAAATGCATGAATAACCGTGAAAACTAAACCCATTTAATGCATTTAATCTCCAAATTACATTCAAAATGCAAATGCAAATATATCAATAAAAAAATGTAATAAAAATATAAATAAAAAATAAAATAAATAAAAATACTAAAATCTTTTCACATTACATTAAAAAAGGTAAACATTACAACATAAAACTAAGGCATAAATCAAAAAATATAAAAATCAATTTCACATTAGTTAAAAAAATGTAAACAGTACAAACTAAAACCAAGACATAAATCAAAATAATAGTAATACAAATAATAATAATACCTAAACATTGCATTTATGTCGTGCAACTTAACTTTCAAGTTTCAGCCTAACTAAAGCTCAAGCATGACATGAGCCTTTACTGTCTTCTTGGAAGGCTTTGTGGCTTTTGTGAGAGGCACAAATCAGTGGACAGGAAGGTAACTTGGAACAAGAATAAGAGTCCATACACAATTTCTAAACACATTTTTCTGCAACATGAAATTAGAGTTATTTGGAGAATAAATTTGGAGAATAAATGTCTCTTACTGGTGTGTGTGTGTGTGTGCGTGCGTGTGTGCGTGTGTGCGTGCGTGCGTGCGCGCATGTGTGTGTGTGTGTGTGTGTGTGAGTGTGTGTGTGTGTGTGTGTGTGTGTGTGCGTGCGTGTGTGCATGTCTGTGTGTGTGTAAAACTTGCTTTTGATATCCTTTATATTCTATGTACTGGTCAGTTCTCAGTTCACAGCAGTGATAGAAATTAATCTGTTCCAATAAGTTTAAATTGATTTTTACATTTTATGGGCATGTTTACCTTTATGATGCCTTTTTTTTCTGTGTGCATCATCTTTTGAGTCAAATTCTTACATTTAATCAGTCAATTAGAATAATAAGACATTTGGGCTGATACCAAACAAATTATATCAGTATCAACAAAATTCATCTTTGCAATGCAAAGGAAACACAGAAGCTGCATCTGAAGAGGCATTTAGATGAAGGCCTATTTACACTATTTAATTCAGCTCAGAGGGACATGGATGTATTTAACCTGCAGTTACAAATGCATAAATAATATTTTGTTATTTTAATCATAAAACATTGAATACTGATATTTACAATTATTTTAAAAATGAAAGATACTTTAAATGTCAAATTAAAACTGTCAGCAGGTGGCAGCAAGTCACTGTTAATAAGTGATTCATTGCGACTGAACCAAATCATTTAAACGGTTGATTCATTCAGGAACAAAACCCTGTCATGTTGCTCAGAGATGCAAAACAGTGCTGTGGCTGTGTTTGGAATTATTTTTTGTTGGCGAGAGCAAAACAGGCAATATGTGTCTAAAAGGTAAGTCTTTTAATATTAACTTATTGTTTCTTGAAATGTTGCATAAAATCAGTATCACATTTGTAATCGTGCTGATTTTAGAGGTGAAAACTGGCTCTCTTCGTGTGATATTGACTAACTTACTTTCTGTGGTATTTTTATGCATAACTGTATGAGGAGTGTGTGTGTGTGTGTGTGTGTGTGTCACAGAGATAGAATTAGACAATCAACATGAATGGTGCTTAGCCTTTAACAAAACATAGCTAACTTAGGGACATCATAGCTAGCCAGCATATTGATTTACGGTCTTAAATATGTCCAGCGTTTATCGGTTTGTGCGTCAGTAATAATGGCCCATGGGGAAACACGGTGTTCTGTGTGTAGTTACAGTAAATGGACTAAACGAAGCCTGATGATTTTTTGTATTCGAGTTACTCGAGTTATTCGAGTAATCGTTTCAGCCCTAGCATGTAGTCTGCCATTGTTGTTGTTGTTGCTGTTACATAAGGTAGCAGCATTTGACTAGGGTCGAGACGTGGGGTGATGACATCATCGTTTCACAAAATATATAGATTCGTGGTACACACGAAAACGTTTTCAGATTTATCCACTCTGGGACCCGGTTTAAAAAAATAGCGGTTTCAGGCTCCCAAAACGCCGGATCCATCTGGACGAAATGCCGATATGATACAAATTTTTCCGTATACAGCTAAACACGTCTCCATGTAGACGGGGCCTGAGTTTTTTTTTTTTTTAAATCACACACAACTTCTGGAGAGTAATAGTGCAGACACTGGACAAGAATGAAACTTTCTAGTATGATAGCAGACTTTCTAATCCAAAACTTTCTTTTGATAGCTAACTTTCTAGTTTGCTATCAAATGAAGCATACTTTGCATTCAACACAAGTGTAAAAAACAAACAAAAAACAAAACAAAAAGTATATTATGGGCGTAATTAACCACCACAAACACACTGGTATCAACCTAACAACTCCACCACAGCATGCTAACAACTTAGCATTGCAGGAGCTAGTTTTGCACATTTTACTGATATCAAATAGTGCACATTGTTTAGCAGAAACAATGGTCACTGCAGTAAATTTTCATAATGTTTAGCCTTGAAACGGTACTCAAGGATGTACTATCTCAAAAGATCAGCTGCAAGTGCAACACTTTCCTCACTGTTATTTCAGAGAACAATTTCCTCCAAATTAACAGCGTCATGGGTTTAATAACGTGGCCCAACAGACTCGTTTAAATGAATGAAAACAATGTTTATTGGCTACAAAGACAGGACAAATGAGATACTTGATATTCCATTGCTCCGGCAAACAAACTTCATCTTGTCGCAAAACAGATAATGGCAACCCAAAGCAGTCACCGGCGGGATAACATCACCGGCGGGACCCGAACTCCTCTGTTCCATTAGACGAGACCAGCTGGTTTCAGTTTCTGAATGAATCGGTGCTCAGCAGGCATGAGGCGCAGTGCAGTGAATGTTAAGTCCTGCAGCCCACGTCCCATGAGCCGACCGCGACGCACGTCTGACTGAGAATCAGCATTCATTCACAGCCTCTGCCACAATTTAGTGTTCTCATACCATAATTACACACTCCTATAGAATCGGGCACAAAGGTCTTTTCAGCATGAAAGCATGGTGAGGAATGTCTAGTGATAAGCCCAAAGAATACTTCGGTTTTTACGTGCATGCTAGGGTATGCATACAATGCATTCCCTATGCAATTTTTTAACCACACATACTCTGTATTCATTTGTTTGTCCACAAGGCCATTATTTCACAGCTGAAAAACAAATGATGGAGACAGAACAACAACAAACTACTGTGGCCTATTTCAGGAAGCCCGTTTCAGTGGCTGTCCAGGTGAATTTGTGGTAAACTTTAGGAGATTCTGTTGTTTTTTTTGGGGGTTCAAGAAGATGGATTGGTTTTTAGCGATGTTCATTGGCATGGTGACTTGCGCTACATGGCTAACCTTTTTTTTTAATTAAAAAAGCTTTGAGCAAAGTGACATCTGATGAATTAAGTCACTCCTCATCTTTAAAGCAATTCAGAGTGATATATATATATATACAGTGGGTACGGAAAGTATTCAGACCCCCTTAAATTTTTCACTCTTTGTTATATTG
>NW_015544159.1:448084-469860 GCF_001515605.1 Sinocyclocheilus anshuiensis
TACTTCAGTCTGTGTGCATTGAATTTATTTAATACACGAGTTTCACAATTTGAGTTGAATTACTGAAATAAATGAACTCATCCACAACATTCTAATTTATTGAGATGCACCTGTATATATATATATATATATATATATATATATATATATATAAACCTGCATATTGTACCTTTAAATTCAAGATATTTTTCACAACAATTTCTTAATATTCATTAGAGAAGTGAATCACGGCAATTTTCTCATGAAAAGTGAGTCAAACTGATGCACTCCATGTTTTGTGTGATTGGCTGTTCGCTGCAGATGTCACACTTTCAGATGCACATGCTTTAAAGTTAATCGTCTGGATCAAATCCTGAGCTGATAGAGAATGAGCATTCTGAACCTGTTCCCTCTGACCCTCATATACTTCAAGCGAAATCGAAGAAAGAACTGGTGTGACATCATTTTGAACAAAATCAGGACAAAATGATGTACGTTTGGAATCCGTTTAGAAAGTTTGAAACATCTTGCCAAACTGAAATTTCCGTAAAAGACCATTTGTCTGTGGCGATTACGCAATATGTAGGTGTGGCTCTGGGGCTTTTCTGGTTCCTTTCTTCTGTTGAGTCCTTTGAGATCAGATGTAAAACCATGAACACTGGAGAAATTATTTATAGTAGAAACTGAAGTAGCAATTCTAATTGAAAGCAAACAGTATACCGCTGCAAAAGTATTTCAAACCTCTTTTTACCCCTAAGTTTACTGGGGCCTTAAATCTAGACTCTGTTCCTCAACAACCTGACCTCCAAAAACATATCAGCCAATATGATGTTAACAAACCCAAATAATTCTGAGTGTGTTCAGATTGGCTAAAAAGAAGTATGGGCCGCTCCCCTCACTGTTGTTTGCTGTGAGTCTGTCACAGAGACAGATGTGATTCCATATTTGAGTGATATCTGTCAGGTACAGCCTGTGCACTTGAGTGCATGTTAGAGTTGTGGCACTCATATGGTAGATGCAAGTTTGCGTCTGGCATGGGGAATGCAATTATCCTATGACACTCCTCTCTCCCTCACAATTTCCTGCCTCCTCTTCACTGTATCATTCTAATAAAGAAGCTGAAGCTCCTGCAATAATAAAAACACATATGGATTGATCAAATACAACACTGAGGTATCATTTTGAATCAAGTCGGACAATGTTTTGGCTGAAACTAGTTAATTTAAAAGTTGTGACATCAACAAATGGCAAATTAGGAAGTGTTTAGAGTGTACTGTACTTCAACAAATAATGGTGAAATTGGAAACTGCTGTTGCCACAGAGACAGTGTTACCCAACTTTAAGAGGGAAATCAATCCTAGAGTCATGACATCACTTCAGCGAGGCGCTTCAAGAGCTGAGCTTATCACATGTGCAAAGTTTGGCACGTCTAACTAGACAGCTCAGACATCTCAGTTAGCTCCAGGGTGCCGCTTAGGTGGAGTCCTTCATGTCGGTCCCTTCTGCTTAAAAACAAATTCAAGGACGTACGTGTCCAGTAAGAGTAAGTGAGCTGCATTACTGAAAGGCACCATTACTGCATAAGTTATTTCATGTGTATATGCAGCTGAGAAGGAAGGTTAGCAACTACTACTGTCAGGAAAACAGGTAAAACAGCTAGCAGAGAAACACGACTGATGGACAATATAATGATATACATAATGATATATAAGAATGGCCCTGTATATAGATAGATAGATAGATAGATAGACAGACAGACAGACAGACAGACAGACAGACAGACAGACAGACAGACTAAAATATAAGATTTTTTATGTTTTTGAAAGAATCCTCTTATGCTTTACAGACAGACAGACAGACAGACAGACAAGACAGACAGACAGACATAAATTTAAAATATAAGATTTTTTATGTTTTTGAAAGAATCCTCTTATGCTTTGAGATAAAAAATACAGTAGAAACAGTAATACTGTCAAATATTACTGCAATTTTTTATTTTTTGAGGATGGAAAGTTAAAAAGAGAACAATTTACTCAAAATAGCGATAACAATTTTTACTGTTATTTTTTATCAGATTTGATTTGTTATAAAAAAAAAAAAACATTTGAATGAAGTTGTTTGATTTAGTTATAATTTCTAGCACTAACATTTGATAAATACTCACAAAAATACTAATTAAAAAAATAATTGTAATGTTATAATGCAGTAGACACTTTAAAGGTATAACCAGGAATATGTAACATAAAAAATATGTATATGTTTGTTAAACTTATTATTATAAGGTATAATTAATTTAACAGATTATCCTATAGTTTAATTAGGATACATATTATCATAATGCCTTATATTTATAAAATGATTGTCAGGTTAGTCAGCTACTTCACTACACCAAACTCAGCTACTGAGCTAAAATAAAATAAATAAAATAATAATAATAATTGCATACAATTGCTCAGAAAATCCTTTTACAATACATTATATATTCTGGCTTTGTAGAAAATGGTGCTAAAAATGTTAAGCATGTATTGACAAGTAAGTGCGCCAACACACAATTCCAGCAAACGTGTTTCCATTAACCAGGGAGATGCACTTGGGTATTCTTTGTGTAGGTCATAATAGTATGACCCACACTTCCATAATTTCCCTGGTCCTAAAAATACCATTGTTCTATCTCATTAACAGGCCGACAGCACTATAATACACTCCACTGTATCACTGTAATATATGTCAGAGACTAAAATAACCATGGATGTGCTCAGCGTTAATTCAAATCCATTCACCGCCAAGTAAAAATGTGTGGAAAACAGCAATCGCCTACATGGCACCAAATTGAGATCTGCATATCTCTGTTGTGCAGTATGATAGATAGGCAGGGAAATATGGTGCTTTTGTGTGAATTGTATAGCAGGACCCTGAGAGAATTACTGATGGCATGACTGCAGTGCTCTGCATTGTCCATGTGACCTGATGCAGTGTTGTGATATCCAGCATTGTAACTAACTACAAGTAGCAACACTACTGAAAGCTGCAGTATGGAAAATTTGTGTTAAGATCTTTGGTAAGATATCTAACAATCATTATGCCGAATGTCAGTGCCACCGAACTTTGGTAATATTATGCATTTTAAAACAATAGTTTTCAATGAATCAATACAACAATGGGAGACAGTTACCCGCTCAAAACATATTATGTTTTTGTTGTAATTTTTTTGATGTTGTTAATTATAGTCTCTCTGGTAAGAAGATTGCCTGCAATCACAGGGCCAAATATCTGTATTGCATCTAAATAACCAAAAATAAATTATTACATACATACATGCATGCATACTGTACATACATACAATTAAGTTAAATGGTAAATGTCAAGGACTTTTGAGTTGATCAATTAATTTATTTTAAAAAACACACTATATATTGAGTATATATAAATACATGAACAAATTTTTCAGAATTTTCTGTTTCTGGGTGGAGATCAAGTGCAAAATGTCAGATACAACTGTTCTGATATCAGAATTAGGGAAAAAAAAGTCTCATTAAAAAGATTTAAATGGATGAAATTAACAAAATAAAATGTTATCAAGTAGTTTGACATAAAATTTTGTAATTATTTCAGTAACACTTTACAATAAGGTTAATTTTATTAACCTTAGTTAATTACATTAGTTAACATAAACTAACAATGAAAAATACTTGTAAAGCATTTATTAATCCTAGATCATATAAATTGCAATATGTAGTAATACATTATTAAAATCCAAAATTGTATATGTTAATATTAATGAATGCACCTGAGCTCAAATGAACCAAATATGAAGAGTTGTACTTTTATTAATGTTAACAAAGATTAATAAATACTGTAACAAATGTATTGCTCATTGTTAGTTAATATAAGTTAATGCATTAATTAACGTTAACTAATAAACCTTATTGTAAAGTGTGCCATTATTTCTTAGATAAAAAGTGAAGCAGTTTTGTTAAAATATTATACATTTTTGAGAAAAAAAACACTTCTGTCTACACGATATATGGACTATATTGGTATAAATGATTTTCAAAACCTCTTGAAAACAAGATGAATACAACGACTACATTTCTAAGAACTTGGTACAAGTGCTTTCAACTAGATTTCTTTAAAAATACTGTATATCTTGTCATTTGTCATTGTCCCACATCACGTACTTAAGAAGAGCCACTTGTCATAGAGAATCTATACGACCGCATGGCTTGCACTTGATCAGAATTCCTTTAGTGCAGTGTGCAGTTTTAAAAATAACCCCGGAGCGAAAAATCAAGTAGTGTGTGGTGAAGCAAGTTTAGACAAAGTCCTTGACATGAAAGCTGCAAGCCGCAGTGACAGAGACAGAGCTAAGCAGGCTTGTCAAGGAAAGGTGGCATGGAGCCCTTACCGTGAAGGCATAACTCGGCTGTTCTTCATGGTCCACGGGCCTCAGTAGTGTCAGGTAGCGTGCGATCCCACTGGGCGTCACTGCAAAGATGCTGTTGTAGTTGTCCAGAGAGATGTGCACCATGGGATCTTTCGTCTGCAGTGGAAATAAATCACCGTAACTTCCCGTGTCAGAAGGCAGAGACATCAGAAGATAGAGAATGCTGGGAATTTGACTATATAAATTGCTAAGGATGGGAAAAACGCTCATAAAATCCAATGCATTAGAGAAACACACTTTATAAGGGAGAACTCCAGTCAAAAGAGAGATAAACAACTCAAAACCTTCTAAAATAAATTTCAGAAGCACCAACTTGTGAAGTTTAAGACACTGATATCTGAAATGTTAAAATAAATTAAAAGGGATCATACATATCTAAAGAGATTATACAAGAGCAACAGCATTCCAAGACTCAGCTAGCAGCTGAAAATGCACTTTCATGCTTATAAAATGTGCAAAAATAAAGCATTTGTGGCGTTAAAGTGTTGTATCGGCACTGAGGTAAAACATAATGTTATCATGTACACTACCAAACGTTTGGAATAAGAAGGTTTTTCTAATGTTTTTCAAAGACGTCGCTTATGCCCACCAAAGATACATTTATTATGATCAAAAATACAGTAAAGCAGTAATATTGTGAAATATTATTACAATTTAAAATAACTGTTTTATATTTGAATATATTTAAATGTAATTTATTCTTGTTATGACAAAGCAGAATTTTCAGCATCATTACTCCAATCTTCAGTGTCACATGACCCATTCTAATAATTCGAATATATTGATTTGTTATATAATTGATCAATAATTAATAATTGTTCTTTACGGAGCCTCGCACATGGCATGCAGGAAAAAAATAGTAGGCTAAATCGTGTGCACGATTTACTATCCTGTTCCCTCGATTTATAAATTTTGTTCACGATTTACTACTCCGTTCCCTCGATTTATAAATTCTGTGCACGATTTACTAATTCGTTCCCGCGATTTGCTAAATCAGGCACACAATTTATAAATCGAGAGAACGAATTAGTAAATTGTGCGCACAATTTAGCAAATCGAGGGAACAAAATAGTAATCCTGTGCACGTTTTAGTACATCGAGGGAACGAATTAATAAATCGTGCGCACGGTTTATTAATTTTTTTCTTGCATGTCATGTGCAGGGCTCCATAGTTCTTATTTTTATCAATGTTAAAAATAGTTTTTGCTGCTTATTATTTTTGTGAAAATGGTGATTTTTTTTCCCAGGATTCTTTGATTAATAGAAGGCTATAAATAACAGATTTTATTTGAAATAGAAATCATTTGTAACATTATAAGCATCTTTTCTGTCACTTTTGATCAATTCAAAAAAAAAAAAAAAGAATTTTAACTTTCAATTCATTGTCACTATTCTGATTAAAAACAATCCAGATTGTGTAATCTATATGAATGCTGGTATATCATGTGGCGCTCTCATTCCCACCATTAACTATAGGAGCTGTTTGCCATTTATACCTGCTGAAATTCCTCCAGTGCTACAACCCATTCCCACCATTAACTATAGGAGCTGTTTGCCGTTTATACCTGCTGAAATTCCTCCAGTGCTACAACCTGGAGACTATTACTGTAAATCAGCCATTACGCCCTTGCAGTACATACATTTTTCATGCCACACTGTGCATTATGCGGGTACAGACACTGCTGCTGACCTCTTGAAAAGTATGCAGCACATATAATTGTGCCTGAGTATTAATTGCAAAATAAAGTGCATAAGTTGTCAATGCATTTCCCTTTTTAAGGAAACATAAATAATACGTAGCAAATATACTTCATTAAGAAAAACAGTACAAAAAAACAGTAAAATAATGTAAAATTTATGATGCTATCAAAACATTGCTCTGTTTGTTTGAACCACTTCATTAACAGTGTAAAAGTTTGAGGAAGGACTATATGGCCAATGCTAAATAAGTATAAATATAAAATATTAAATTAATATAAATATAAAAAATATGATTATTATTGCAAGTACACTTAGTAGCACACAAATAACACACTTCAGATTAAACACTCATGTTGTTTGAACGCAGTCCTCCAAATTGACCAACTTATTAATGAGATACATTAGATCAATTGCCAGTCTCCCCAAAATGTAAATGAAAATCAATAAACAAGACGCAGGGCAATAATCATGCAAAGCATGAAGCAAATTGAATGATACAAAAAGACAGCACAGCAACATTGAGAAAGAGAGAGAAGGCAAACAAGGGCTTTTCACTTCACACATCTATCACTAATTTCATTAATACCTACAGGCACATCACCGAGATTCAGCTTTAGATGGGAGACAAAACATATGCTTGACATTAGAGTGTTTTCCATCTCTAAGACTGATGGGATTAAAGAGACAGTTCACCCATAAATAAAAATTCTGATGTTGTTTACTCAGCCATGTCATTTCAAACCTGTACGACAAAGATATTTTACAAAATGTTCCGTTTTTTTGTTTTCTTTCCTGTGGTGGCATAGCTGGGTTTTCAGCAGCTGTTACTTTATGTCACATGATCCTTCAGAAAGCATTAATTTGGTGCTCAAGAAACATTTCTCAGTTGAAAACTTTGCTGAAGTTGAAAGCAGTTTTGCTGCTTTTGTGATACACTACCATTCATACACTATCATTAAAAAGTAATAAAAAATAAATAATAATCATAACAATAATAATAATACTTTTATTCAGCAAGTACACATATTAAGCATTAAAAACTGTTTTCAATTTTGTAAATAATAAGAACCATTCTAGCACCAGCAATAATTACTGGTTTGTGAAAGATCGTGTTACACTGAAGACTGGAGTAATTAAGCTGAAAATTCAGCTTTCCCATCACAGGAATAAATTATATTTTTTAAAACATATTGCAAAAGAAAACAGTTATATCATATTTATAATAATACTATTTTTACTGTATTTTGATCAAATAAATGCAGCCTTGGTGACAAAAGAGACTTCTTCCAAAACCATTAAAAAATCCTAATTATTCCAAACTTTTGACGAGTAGCATACACAATACTAGTATAAAAGTTTATGAGAGACGTAGCATGGAAAAGAGCATCATGAACATTCTTTAAAATATCTTCTTTTGTGTTCCACTTATATAGAATGACTTGAGGGTGACTGATAGAATTTTCATTTTTGGCTGCACTGTCCCTTTAAAGCAGAAGACGAC
This sequence comes from Sinocyclocheilus anshuiensis, assembly GCF_001515605.1. Lineage (NCBI taxonomy): Eukaryota > Metazoa > Chordata > Actinopteri > Cypriniformes > Cyprinidae > Sinocyclocheilus > Sinocyclocheilus anshuiensis. The sequence goes on from NW_015544159.1 coordinate 455,710, forward strand.
TGTCATAGCAGAGTTCGCTATGTTCTAAGTACTTTGCCTTTGCCATCTATAAAGCAGAGATAATTGCAAAGAGTGAACACTCCAGAGAACATTAGTGCAGTGTAAGCACCTCCCCAATAAGTCTCTAAGTGCGAGCCTCCAAGACTGTATCTCTGATGCTCTTTTCAATTTTAATTCGCTTTTCTAAATGCTCCATAGAGCAGGAGCTTTGGTTAACTTCAGAGGAACATTTCTATACACACACATACACACATCCCTCAGGACACGTGAAAGTGATTGCCGTCTGAGCACGAGCACAGAAAGAGAGACTCCTCACCTCCTCAATGTCGTTATCCAGGGCGATAATGGCGAGGGGGGTGGAGAGATTGGCACTGCTCGAGATAGTGGTGCCCAGCGGAGCAGCCTCTGAGATGAATCCATGATAAGTGGCCACCTGGAAGTATGGCGCCTGATTGTTCTCATCAAGCACCTCAATGTGGAGATTAGCGAACGCCGGAAGAGGGTGTCCGTTATCTTGCTCTGCCTAGAGAAAAGAATGCCATAAGTTGAGAGATTCTGACTCAAAGATGGGATACTGGTGTGAAACACAGCTTTTTTGGATTACGGTATGCTGCACATATAATAAGGGCAATGTGATAAGCCCGTATGGGCATACGAGGGCTTAACACTATCTACAGACCTGCCCCTCTAAATTAAATAAAGACCATGGCTCATTAATTCAGGTCATTCCCAAACTTAATTCTCTCAGAGTCTGGCATGCACCCAAGTGCTCGGAGCGCCTGAATATTTAGTGGAGTAACTATTGCTCAAATTCCTACCTCACCAGCGGCCTTCATTTATAAGACTTTCAGCGATAAGAAATTTAAATAAAAATGTAACATCTGAAAATCCTGAACAGGTCTTTGGATTAAAATGTCATGAAGTGATTTTGGTTTAAGGCCTCCATGTAGACCTTGCAATTTTTGTACTGTTAAAATTCCACACTTTTTAAAGGGGACATCGGATGCCTATTTTCCTCAAGTTAGTATGATTCTTTAGGGTCCTCATAAAATGTCTGTAACATACTTTGGTTAAAATTGCTCAATGGTCATGTAAAACAACACCCTTTACCTTATCAAAAACAGCTCTGGGCTGTGTTTCCCGAAACCTTCTTAACGCTACATCGTTCTTAAGTTATGCCTTAAGCTATATCTTATCCTTATTACGTGTTTCCTGAAACATTCTTAGTTCTATCATGAGATTTCTCTGAAGATTTTAGCATGGTAATGGATATGACAATGTTAATATATCTGGTCTTGGCAGAATAGATCTGCTACACTGCTGCTGCTGTTGGTTATTGCTGTATTTGTAGATTATTGCTGCTGCTGCTGCAAGCAAGTACAGGAACTTTCTGCTGCCAATATATAAGCCGATATGGTGCTGTGAGTATTTAAGACATGCTGCTGCACAAATAGCATATAAAATAACCTGTAGCAGATATATACAGGTGGAGCTGGGGAAGGTGGAGGGTTTCAGAGGAACTCTATAAGTGCACTGCAATGCTCAAGCGAATGCTAATCAGCCATTTAAATGTAAAGCAGCAAGCTCATTGGCTGTGTATGCAACGCGAACCAATCAGCTTGTGACAATTCATTTAGTGCTAAGAATATCATCAGTTATGTTAAGGACCCATAGCCGGCGCCATCTAGAGTTTCATGACAGAACTTGGTATTTAAGTATACCTTCTGTAAGTTGGCATTTTAGCACTTCTGACTCAATTGTCCTGTATTCAATAATTACAATATATTCAATAAATTAAATAATTACTTATTTCAGTAATGCCTGAAATAAGGTATCTGGTAAACACAAGCTCAAGATATTTCCATGTTTTATTCTACGACATAAAATACATAAGTAATACACCCATATTGTTTGCCTTGAAAAGGGTGGTTGCTAACAAGTAGCTAAATGTGACTATAGAGCTAATCTGGGATATTAAACACCATCATACTGAACTGGAAAACTCATTTTCTCATTAGTCTCATTAGACTCTTTCACAGCCACATTGTGTTTATAATCATGCTTTTGCAAACACAACATTTCAGGGAAAATTTATTTGAAATAAAGACTGGAAGAGTTGTCAGAAGCGTAATGCTGGTGACGTTGAGGTCATGTGAATGTGGTGTAGTTTCTTTATATCCCATATTTAGCTTTTTACTCCTGACTATTATATTTACTGTGGGCTTTGAAATTCGTAAAAGCTGTGTTCATTTGTGAATATTATAACGATGAACAAAATGTGTAAGAATCACAAACCTTTGTTTTGTCACAGAGCTTATTTTCTGCAATAATCCAAAAGCCGATGGAAAAAAATCCATCTATAATGGTGTGCAGAACTAAAGCATCATCAGTTCTGTTGCAGTTTACTGACAAATATATAAATAGTAAAATACTATAGAAAAGTCCTTAAGCTGTGGGCTGCCTTACTCGAGCATGACTAAAGATGAACTCAGTTCTGCTGTAATATGTGAGCGACTATATCATCACTCTCACATTAGAAACCAAGAAAAATCAGCTTTAGCCATCTGAGTGACAGCACGTATTTCTAGACAGCTACAATTTAGGCTGAAGGGCAAGTTCAGAGTGACATTTAAAGGTACGGAAGAAAGACTGAAAATCAACAAAACTTGACAGAACTGTAAATATGAATGAATATACAGCATCCAGTGTGATAAACATGTAACTCATCAGAATATGAGGTTTATTGCATCAACTAGATTACCTCTCATGCTTAAATTGAAACCTCACAGGCATTTTTGTGGAATGCATGAAAATATGAAATGATGTATATTATTTTGGTGGTGAGATGTATACTGGCTCACGACGAGGCATTATATATCAATATATATATAAGATAATTAAAGTTATAGAAAAAGATTATATTTCTGTCCATAAAGCTATTTTTCTAAGTCTAGTGGATGCCCAGGTTCCGCCCACAGATGGTTGATTGACAGTCTGATGCATTTTAAACATTAAAATGCATGATGCTGAAATTCTGAGTTTGATCTAATGCAATGACATTCATAAGTGTGGCTTAAGTGTCCATATACTTTAGGGGCCACTGTATATCTGATGTATTACAGAATCCCACTGCCAGATAAGTGCAAACGGACAAATTTTGGGATTCTTGTAGCATACAGGCTACGTGATTGGATTTTGAGGCGACTCAAACGGGGGCTCAGCCCCACTTCTTTTGCTTTGAAACTGAGATCTTGACTGGCAGGCTGACATGCTGTTGTCACAAGGACTGATTTTATCTGTGGTGCTACAACTGAAATTCCCTTAGGAAAAACTAAAGAGTTACTCTGTTGCTGATCTTACAGTGATTTGCAGAGGCAAAACTACTGTACCTAGCAGTCTGTGATACAGTGTGAAGTATATCATTCATTTGATCCTGTGTATAACAGCAGTACATTCATGAATATATCCAACCCAGCTAACTTTTTTTTTTTTTTGGTTGTGGGAACATTAAAAAGTCGAATGAAGCACTCAGAACAGTTTGCACCATGACATATAAGTAGACAAAATGCAAAAATCACACACACACACACACACACACACACACACACACACACACATTCCTAGTATATGGTACATTTTCATACCCCTGAAATTGCTATAAAAATGTCCATGATCTTTTCATGACTGATATTGATGCTTCTTATTTATTTATTTACTTATGTATGTATGTATGTATGTATTATAATAATAATAATAATAATAATAATAATAATAATAATAATAATAATAATAATAATAATAATAATAATAATAATAATAATAATAATAATAATAATAATAATAATAATAATAATAATAATAATAATAATAATAATAATAATAATAATAATAATAATAATAATAATAATAATAATAATAATAATAATAATAATAATAATAATAATAATAATAATAATAATAATAATAATAATAATAATAATATTTTTTTTAATTATTTATTTACTGTTGTTTGGCATTTCATTTTACTGTGTTTCATTCATTCATTCATTTCCAAAATAATTATATTTTTTTATCTCCTGATGTTTGATATTTAATTTGCATTTTAAAGAAAATGCATAAATCTGTTTGTTTTATTTATTTTATTCAATGTATGTATGTATAATTTCCTGATGTTTGACATTTAATTTTATGGATTTTTAATTGTTACTCATTATCCAGGCATTTTGTTCATCTATGCATGCATGCATGCATATATTATCTAAAATCATGAGACTTTTTTTTTTATTTCTTGATGTTTGACTTTTAATTTAGCTGATTTTCTTGACAATCATAGATGTATGCATTCATGTATTTATCAAAAATTATAACTTTTTTTTTGTTTTAATTTCCTTATGTTTGATGTTTAATTTCAGTGATTTTCCAGGCATTCAGGCATTCATATATAATAGTTTTATTGTTGCTGTTGTCATTATTACCTTGATTACCAAGTCAAAATTCTGGTACTGCTCCCTGCTGATGGGCTTCAGGAGCTGGAGCTCAGCTGTGGTCCGATTTAAGGAGAAATACTCTGCATATGACGCAGGTTTCCCTACAAAAACAGAAGGTTGAGGAAGAAATGAAGGGACGCATAAGATAAAGGACTTGTATTCAAAAGTTCAGCACTGAACAAATAACTCACCAGGGCACCATGATTTTGAGGCATACACAGTGAGTAGTGTATTCATTTTCATAGCCATACTTCAAACAGAAAGGCAAAATAAAACCACTAATGCACTTCCTCTATAAATAGTGGCACACAAGTGCTTTGTTGATAGTTAAAAGCATGAGGCTGCTCTCATATTGAGCCGCACGTCTGTGGCCTACAATATGTTCTGACATATCCCTGACTGGAGGTCTAACCATTCCGGCGGTGCACTTTAGTTCCTCGGCTCAGGTCGCGAGCGGCGTGGTTCCCTGAGCCTGCTGCTCTGCTTCCAGGTTTCATCTCAAAGCACAGTGGGTGGGCGCACCTTGCCCGTGGCATAAATGCATTTAACTCCTGCTGTATTTCCGACCCGCTGCTCCGCTCTGCCTCTCCTGGAATACCACTGTTTCCTGCACAGTGAGGACTTGTATGCCAGTAGCGACTCAATATAGAGTACAGAGAGCTTACAAAGACTTACCGATGAGAATCGAGTACAGGATTCCTGGGCGGTCTGATGGAGGCTGGATGTTTCTGTCTTGATCCACAGCTTGAATGGGAGGAGTCACGTTGACAGGGTTTACTCGGCTCTGGAAAAGAGACACAGAGAAGATTCTTACGTCATTTACACTGAAAGAGAGAAAAAAAAACTTTCTAAAAAGGTTCACGTAGTATTCATGTTGGTTTTGAAAAACTTGAAAAACTAGAAATGTTATAAATGTAATGACTCTGATAAACATCAAGTAAAAAAGCACTGAAATATTTTCCTTAACCATTGAATACATCTGAGTGTACATATTATTTAAATGTAAATCTATTTTCCTTTTTTATTTTTTTAAGGTTAAAAGTATTATTGTTGTTGTTGTTATTTATTTTATTAATTTATTTTTACAAATAATGTGAATTATTAATTAAATGTCAACAGAATAGCAATTAAATATCATTATGTTTTTGGAGGGTTTTAAAACCTGAACTATGGATTTATGTATGTATGTATGTAAATTGTAAAGAGAGAAAAAAAAACTTTCTAAAAAGGTTCACGTAGTATTCATGTTGGTTTTGAAAAACTTGAAAAACTAGAAATGTTATAAATGTAATGACTCTGATAAACATCAAGTAAAAAAGCACTGAAATATTTTCCTTAACCATTGAATACATCTGAGTGTACATATTATTTAAATGTAAATCTATTTTCCTTTTTTATTTTTTTAAGGTTAAAAGTATTATTGTTGTTGTTGTTATTTATTTTATTAATTTATTTTTACAAATAATGTGAATTATTAATTAAATGTCAACAGAATAGCAATTAAATATCATTATGTTTTTGGAGGGTTTTAAAACCTGAACTATGGATTTATGTATGTATGCATGTAAATTGTAAACATGTAAATTGGTTGCACCACAAGACATTGTTGGTCACATCACATGACTTTGAGGACAAAATTGTAAAAACTGTAAAAAAAAAAAATATTGTCAACACTGCTTCACTGCTTATATTTTCTATTACAAAAATGAATTCATTATTGAATATATATATATATAAAACAGCTGGGAAATAAACCACACGTTTATTTTAGATCTGTAGCAATATACATTAAATAAATCAATAAATCCACTGCTCTCTTGTCTCCTCTGAGGCTGGGACTGTAAATAGTGTTCTGTGCTCATCTGTGCAGCCAAAGGCAGAACAGTTAGCATGTTTTGCTCAAACTTTTGCCATGGCATTACACCGTTGTCGCTTGCGAAATCAAAATGACGGCACCATGGGTGTAAACTTACAGATTAAGGGGGGGTAGTATTATAATGAGATCCTTTGCCACGTCACCAAGGGAGCGAAATCAGATGCACTCATTTTCTCAGACGCTTGCAGAAAAGGGCCTACCAAAACAAAGTTACTGGGTTAATCTTTTTCACGTTTCCTTGGTTGGTAGATGCACCGGGGACCTGATCATAGCACTTAAAACCTGGAAAAGTCAGATTTTCATGATATGTCACCTTTAAGACATTGTGCTCTTAGACTAATTTTTTACTAGAAAACAAGATCAAAAAGATAGAAAACTATGACATAAAATAAACAATAATGGCACTGTATTCCTCTGCCATGGCAGAATAGCAATAAAGGCATTTTGGCACTGTCACGTTATGTCATCGCAACATGTGCAACATACTTGCAAATTTAGAAGAAAGCAGATGGCGAGGGGAGATCCACACCACATAAATTTATCAGGGAACGAAGCGAAAACACAATGATCACAGGTGAGAAGCTGCATCAACATTCCTGTCATTCCTTGCTGCAAATGAGCTGCAGATGTTTGTCCACAGAATTCAAGGCCACATTTCCCCTCTCTCGTTTATGAGCTCCAGAGACCCATCTTCCACGTTTCCTGAGCCTGAGGGATAAGTAAATCTCCCCCTGCCTCTCTCTCTGTCTCAGCCATAATATTACCAGTCAGTAAATATGCTCATCTATAATTCAAGCCGCCTCTGGAAAATGACAGTGTTACAGTGAGTGGCGTGGGTGAACTCAGAGACGCCTTGGTGAAAATAAAGCTGCCAGGGAAAAAAAAAACTGCTCTGCAAGTCAGCAAAAAGCAGGGAGAAACTAATCCTCAAGATAGCTGTGCCAAAACTCTGTTCTGAAAGAGCATTTGTCCATTTGGGAGGCAGGATCTTAAGACAAACATTGACAAGCAAAATGCCTGACACAAGCTTAAAGTTGCCACCAAACGGAAGTAACTTAAGATCTTTTCTTCCTTCTACTGTGACGTACATCCAAGTGTAATGGATTAACAGAAAAAAAAAAATGTAGTGCGCGGACTTGGTTCTGTGCCTCGATTGTTGATTGCATGTTGAGATGTGGGCGTGGCACTCAAAAGTGGAGGCAGATGAATGCAATCTTGCAGTATGTGGAGATTTAGCGGACTAAACGATTGGAGAAGTCCTGCACATGTCACCAGAGAGAAGCCTGTCATTTTCACTGGAAGATTCAGTTATGACATTCTGAATCATTATACACTATGGAAGTCAATGTCTACCGTCAACTGTTCGAAATATCTTTTTCTGTGTTCAACAGCTGAAAGAAATTCATACAGGTCTTTAACGGGCCGCTGTGACACCAAACCCCCTCATGGAAGAAGAAAGCCGTTATGTTTATAACTGTGACAATGATCGCTTAACAGCAGAGGTGTAAAGAGTACCTGAAATCTGTACTTGAGTAAAAGTATAGATACCTTACAGTAAAAATTACTCCATTACAAGTTACAAGTCACCAATTCCAATACTGGACTTGATTAAAAGTCTTAGAGTATCTGATTTGAACAGTACTTACAGTAATTATTTTATTCATACAGAATTTAGGCTCAAACATGCACTAGTCTTCAACACCTAAGATACATGCCAATGAAAAACAAGAAACAGGTGATCTGTGAGGACAGCAATCACGTTTCTTTTCTGAACACCTCAATATTGCAATAAATCAAGGTTGACACAACAGCCTCTTAAACGTCTAACACTGAAACACTAAGTCTCAGTTAAGCTCAAGTACTCAAAAAGGGCATAAGTAAACCAATGTCCTTCAAAAAGTTCTCAGCCATGTCCTCATTTAATTTATCAAACACATGAGATTCACAACTACCTACTAATGCACTCACATTCGAGTAAAGTAACCGTGTTGACACATTTGGGTGAGTAAGGGCAAAACGCTTTAGATGTAGTACCTTCAATGCCCTGTAGATGTCGATATCACTTCTATTGTAGCAGAAATAAACTGCAGCAGAAAAAGTGAGATACTCAGAGGTGCACTAAGCAATATTTGAAAAACGTTTTTGACCAGTGTCGGACAGAGTCCCAAAACACACTCGCTGCCAATCAGCAGTAAGGGTCGTGTCTAGTTGGATCGACTATAGATAGCGAGGGATGGCAGATAAAAAAAAAGAGGAACATTTCGGAGGAACTAAACATTAAAAAGAAGGCTTACGATCAGGCAAGAGGTAGGACCCGCGTAAATATATTATATATTATATTATATATAAATATATTAAAGCAGCTTTCCAGCAGTGGAGAGAACTCAAGGATCGGCAAGGCCTGGAATCAGACGCAGAGGTTGCTTTGTTTCTTCTTGATAGGTGAGTTACATTGATTTTGCTTTGTTTCACACAACTAATCTGTGTTGGCTTTTGCTTGAATATGCTGCGCATAGCAGATTCTGCCACCGTTGCTGCAGTTGTGTACGTACGTGTGGGGTGGAGTTATCAAAATAGGGCCGAGGTCCTGTTGTGGTATGGGCGTGTTTGTTTTGGTGCTTTCAAATATCAACATTGTTCAGTAGCCCCTCACTGCAGTGGAGACGGGTAGGTTTAGGTATATGTAAGGTGGAAGGAGTTGGATCTGGATCCAACCACGCCCCCTGGATCTTGTGTTCTGCAGTGAGGACCATGTCACATTGTTTGACAAAATTCGCTTAGTGCACCTTTAAGTACACCTTTAATTGCATTGACTCGAATACTTTACATGACTGCTGGATCAACTAACCGCTGGTTTTTCAAAAGTATGTTACGTTCACGGCACAGACTCATGATGACTGACAACAGCATTCTTGAATGAAATGACAGTAATTTACGCCTCAAAAGGAATAACATTAAGTTGGTTACTATTCTAAAATGAGACATCGTCAATCACTTAAGTAAATGACAAATGTGACCTCCAGAGGGCAAAGCTATGACACACAGCAAATAACTTTCAATTTCAGTAGCAAAGAAAGAAAAGAAAAAATTAATTAAATGTAATTTTTAAGTAGGAAAACTAAAATAGTATTTTCTTGTAAAACATACTCCACAAATCATTATTTACAACTTCAAAAAATACTTCTTTACATTGTATTATGTATTTTAGCAATCCATTTTTCTCTCATGTTTTCTGTTGTTTGCTTATAATCAGAACGAGCAATGTTCAATGCATGAATAAATCACTCTTCTGCATCATTTTGTGTCAATGAATCAGTCAAAATATGTCAGCGAAATGGTTTGAATATGCTGATTCAGACTGTTCACTCACGCACTGAATCGTTTGGAGTGGTTTCTCAGTCTTTAAAATAATAATAGGAGCACTAGATGAAGTGGATCTCTACCTAAAATCAACTGAAATCAAACCTGCCAGAGATGAAGAGAGTCTTTACCAGAGTGCAAACCAGTTTTGCCTCACAGCATGTATTTTTTGACAGCCGTCTTTGATTAGCCTTGTCTGATCGGACATAAACATTGTGCTGGCACCTGTAATGAGCCTAAAGATAGACAGAATATGACTGTTTAAATATGTACAGAAGTGTGCACAAATCTTAGACATGTTACATTTTTTATTTAGTTATTTATATTTTTTGCATTAGTCTGCCAATAGAAAAAAATATTTTACATTTCCAAACTAACATTTTGCCATTAATTATTATTATTATTATTACTCCTTTATTTATCCAGGAAAACATCCCACTGACATACAACATCTCTTCTTCCAGGGAGAAAATGGCAGCAAGAAGTCCAACAACAAACAGTATGGACCACACAGAAATCTGATCTCAACATCCAGTCCAACATGAACAAACTTCCACTCAAAAAAAAAAAAAGAAAAGAAAAAAGAATGAAAGAAATAATAAACACTACACATAATTAAAATAAAGGTTCTTTATTGGCATCTATGGTTACATGAAGAACCTTTAACAGTGATGGAACCTTTCCATTCCACAAAAGGTTCTTTGTAGTGGAAAATGTTCTTTAGATTATTAAAATGTTCTTAAAACAAAGAAAATAGTTTTTTTTTAAGAACTGTTTGTTGAAAGGTTCCTTGGGAAACATAAAATGGTTATTCTATGGCATTGCTTTTGGCACTCTTATTTTTAAGGGTACGGGTAAAAATCAAAATGTGGTTTAGAAAACTATTAGCACACATATTTTCAGTATCTGCAAATCACAAACACCAAATTTAAGGAGAAAGATAAGATCTCAAAGTTCTTTTTTCATTTCAGCAGAACAGAACACACTGCCCACTGTCTTGGCTATGCTACATAAAAAAATGGTAACTGGACAAACAAATGCATGTATTCCTCCTAGACTTAATAAGCAGCAGCAGAAAATCAGCATGGTTAAGATTTATTTCTCATGGTTGCCCTGTAATTCCCAGCCCCTGCAATTATAATGCCTCTGATAGCAGTAAATCACAAGCTCGTGGGGTCTTCGCTGGGTGTGATTACCCATAATACTCTCTCAGTCATCCATTATGCACACAAATGCTGCATGTGTATTGTCCTGGGAGAAAATACTCAAGGGAAAATTACTTATTTACAATAATATATAATATTACTTATGCAAGTCATCAAAAGCCAAAGTAGCTCACAATTCATTTGAATTTGTCCTTGAATAAAAGAAACTAGGCTGTAACGCAGTGAGCTTTGATTCATATTTGCTAGAGCAATGTTTGTTCACATGAACATAAACATCACTATTTTGAAATGCATGAAATTATTCAATCGAAATCTAAAACACATACAATAGGCAAAATTGCATACTGTAGAGATTGGGACAAACCTCATAAGACATCTTCTAAACCCTTCCTCATTTGAATAGCAATATAAAAGACTGCTTTCCAGTGCTGTTTTAATATTATTTATATACCATTTTCAAATATTTTGAAATAGCTTTTATTTTTACATTTTCATTTTAGTCTAAGTTATAGTAATTTCATTATGTGCTTTTGTCATTTTTATTACTATTATTATTTTAACATGTTTTATTTGGCTTTCATTTATTTAAATTTTAATAATTTAGCAATTAGTGTTTATTTTATTTCAGACAGTTGGCCAGGCAATTTATTTGATCTGTTTTAAGTTTTGAATTTAATATTTATATTTTATATTTATATTTCAGCTTCATTTCCTTTTGATTTTTAATAGTTTTAGTTTTAGCTATAGTTAGTTTGTAGTTAAAACATATGCATTCATTAACAGATGTAACTCAAATTGTGCTGTACTTACAGTAGGACCGTATCAAATACCGTATAAACAGGTAACTGTCAATCCTTTTCACTAATTTGCAAAAAATAATTTGCCAATTGTAGTGACAGACAGCAAATGTCAGGACTCCATACTGTCTCTACAAAGATTTAATTTGTTAGTATAAATGGATAATTCTGGATCTAAATTCCAATTGAATGAGCCATGTTTTAGTCCAGCCACTGTAAAATACAGATAAACAGAAAAATATCAGGTTGAATAACAATTGCATAAAAAGTTAAATTCTAAAACTATACAAATGTGGAATAATTGATTATATAATAATAACTTATTTCAATAATTGAAATTAATTGAAATGTTTATTACACATTTCTGTTGCTGCCATTTTTCAACTTTCATATTATCATATTTGTGATCATTAAGTTGTTCTTTTTTTCTTATTCCCTACTGCACCCAAACAAAATGGGAGTTTGGTCTCACTCAACAGCTACACGATAGCCATATTTTCAGCCATTTTTCCTAAACTGACAGAGGTTGACAGCCAGTAATATTAGTGATTGACAGCAAAACAATAACCCGTGATGCAAGCTCTTATGTCACATGTATGTCAGTGACCTGACAGGCAGCTAATTGTGGACTGTTGTTCTGTTAATACAGCACTTACCAACCGAACACACGCTAAACATTCAGTCATGACCCTTGACAATTGCAGGTAGTCACTTTGGTTATAGAATGCAGTTGTCACTTGCTTTCATAACTGAACCATATTTAGCTCTTCAAACAGCGCTGACAAGTGTATTGTCCTGTTGTGTTAATGCACCCAAAGGCCCATAATATACCTAAGTTAATGCAAACACTTCTTCCTATGCAAGCTCATGCAACTGTTTGCTGAAATGTGTCACAATACAATTCAAAATGTAATGCAATTCTCAGTGTTACCACAAGTGGTGCGATAGTGGGTTTTAAAGGGGTCATATGATGCGATTTCAATTTTTCCTTTCTCTTTGGAGTGTTACAAGCTCTTGGTGCATAAAGAAGATGTAAGTTTTTGTTGTCACATTAACTAATGTCATGGTGGAGAAACAGTTTGACTTATAATCATACACTCAGTGTTGGGGGTAACGCATTAAAAGTAACATGAGTTACGAACCACAAGTTACTTTGCTTTCCATAAAAAGTAACTAAGTAACACAATTAGTTACTTTTTGTGGAGTAACGCAATTTTGTAATAAATTACTTGTAAAAGTAACTTCCCCCTACACTACACACACTACTGTTCTAAATGTGGTGGGTTGGTAAGATTTTTTTGATTTCTGAAAGAAGTCTCTTATGCTCAACAACACTGCATTTATTTGATAAAAATAAAGTACAATTTTATGAACAATTATTACAATTCAAATGAGCTGATTTCTATTTTAAAATATTTTAAAATGTAATTTATTCCTGTGATGGCATCCCTAATTTTTCAGCATCATTACTCCAGTCTTCAGTGTCACATTCTAATATGCTGATTTGATGCTCAAGAAATATTTATTTTTATTACCAATGTTGTGTTGCTTATTTATGAACCTGTGTCGACTATGTTTCTGGCCAAAGTGTTCAGGGGGTGAGATGAGCTCAGCCCATATGGGATCTTTGAACCCGGTCTTTCATTACAGTAATTAATGAGGAACGTGACTCATTACTGGCGTTTTATTAACCTCCCACCACGAGCTCCCAACAGTAGGCCGCTGAAGCAATAAACTGGCCAAATAACCAAATTAGAATATCAAAAAGTGTTGTCATCCCTGTTCACTGCCCTTTAGATAAGACTGGCCTGACTCCAGAATGGTTCTCCACAGAGAGTCCACATGCACCATCTACTCCAATATAACACATTCAGACCCCCGCTGGGATAAAAGGAATTATTAAATCGGTTAAAAATAGATTTAATAATCTGTCTGTTGAGTGCAAAATAAAATTTTACACAGTAAAACTTTTTTCTTATTATTTAAAATTATTAATAAATGAATGTATTCTTGTTTTATTGTATCCCATTAAATAACGATACATAAATTCATGAAAATTCTGTTAAACAATAAAAACTTAGATGTCTAGATATTAGTCAATCTCTAACACTACCTTAAAACAACATAGCAAAAGTGCTAAACTGCATATATGTCAGACTCTGGGCCAGGTTTTGTGTGTGTCTTTGCTCCCTATGTGCTCCGTCTTCCAGTTTCTCTGTCTCGTGTTTTGAATTCATTGTTCCCAGGTGTTTCCAATGTTAATTGTCATTAGTTCCAGGTGTCCCTTGTCTTCCCCTCATCAGTTCCTGTGTTTTATTTTCGTTTTTGAACAGTTTTTTGTTTTCCTTTCTCTCCCCTGTTCGTCTCCGCGGTAAGAAGACCGCCCAGCTGTGAAGCGTGCCGGCCGCGCCGTTGTCATGCCCGCCAGCCGGGGCTTTCTCCAGCCCGCTGACCGGGCTGATGTC
>NW_015544159.1:470145-485991 GCF_001515605.1 Sinocyclocheilus anshuiensis
TCCTGATGTGTCGAGTCCTGTGATCCCCAGCCTTTGTTAATAAAACCCTTTTGATTTATTCTACTCCGTGTCTCCTCGCTCCTTCGTTCCCGTGTTCCTCGTGTGTGTGCACCGTGACAATATAACTATACATTTTTTTTATTTAACATTTTTTTTTATTTTAATTACTAATTATTATGTAATGCATATTTTGCTTTATCTGAACTACAATACTTTATAACTAATTACATTTATAAATATAATATATACATATATGATATTATCTTATTAATATAATATTTTTTTGTTAATTTACTATTAGTGTGTGTGTGTGTGTGTGTCTGTGTGTGTGTGTGTGTGTATGTACACAAACACTTTTTATGAAAACATTATACCTACAATTTAACTTCAATTATTCACATATATGCATAAATATTTATAAATGATGTTAATTAATTATAATGTATTGTATTTAATATGCAATGTATGTGTATGTTTATGTGTGTATTATATTTCTAAATTATAATATCCTGTTTCATTTCAGATAAAGGTAAAGCAAAATATAAGATATTTGATAGACAGAAAAACAGACAGACAGACAGACAGATAGATAGATAGATAGATAGATAGGTAACACTTTACAGTAAGGTGTCATTTGTTAACATTACTTAATATATTAACTAACATGAACTAACAATACATGTATTACAGTATTTATTAATCTTTGTTAATGCTAGTTAATGAAAATACAGTTATTCATTGTTAGTTAATGTTAGTTCGCAGTGCATTAATGTTAACAAATACAACTTTTGATTTTAATAATGCATTAGTAAATGTTGAAATTAACATGAACTAAGATCAATAAATGCTGTAGAAGTATTGTTCATGCTTAGTTCATGTTAACTATAATACAGTTAACTACTGTTAACTAATAAGCCTTATTGTAGTTACCAATAGATAAATAGATAGACAGACAGACAGATAGACAGATAGACAGATAGATAGATAGATAGATAGATAGATAGATAGCTAGATAGATAGATAGATATTTTAGCTTGAAAATAAAGAATTTTGGAATAAAAATTCAGATTAACACAATTATGTTTTTAGCATTTAAAACTGCAGATCCCTCTGTGATGGTGAAAGAGTAATGGATACCCTCGACACATGAAACACACATGGCAAAAACAGAAGATTACCTAATCATCGCCATTACAGGATTTATGAAACAGCACCTGGACCACAACGACCGCTGCTTTCTCACATCCTTTCAGCTGTGTGGTGAAATGAGGAAAAGCCATTACAGCAAATCCAGCGCGTGTATGCTCAATAATCATCCATATGTGGGAACGGGAGAGGATTTCAAATAGCAGCCGTAGCTCAGCCAAA
The DNA here is from genome assembly GCF_001515605.1 of Sinocyclocheilus anshuiensis. Lineage (NCBI taxonomy): Eukaryota > Metazoa > Chordata > Actinopteri > Cypriniformes > Cyprinidae > Sinocyclocheilus > Sinocyclocheilus anshuiensis. The sequence goes on from NW_015544159.1 coordinate 471,514, forward strand.
ATGGCCAGTAGACTCTGAAAAAAAAAACCTATTAATTTTCTTCAGTCCTGGATCCCCCTATGTGGCATTTATACTGGTTTTTATTGGTTTCCCCAAAGGTATTTGACTCGGTAGCTGAAGTATCCATTTCAGATGGCCTACGCAGGGAAAAGATGGCAAACGCAAGGCGGTCACCACTTGAGGCTGGCTTTCCTTGACCTTTCATGTTGTGAGTGGAGAGGCTCTCAGAAACCGAATAAAACACCTGTCAGACATGATCATTTTGTCTAGGGGAAAGCATCTACGTTCCTCGCGCCTTCCACAAGTGATTCTGCTGTGCAAGAAAGCAACAGATGTGTCTATCTTCTGCTGATTTGCTGATGTTGCCACTTAAAGGAAAAAGCTTTTTCAGAGAAAAAAGAGAGAGTATTGAGAGGATGCTGTAAATTTGAGGTTAGGTTTGTTTGCATGCATGTACATGGTAGGCAAGCTGTGTGACTTAATAATTCACAACGTATTGGTTTATGTGGAACTAGTTCTGGTGATATGAAGGCACACTGCAAAAATTATTTCTTAATCAGTATTCTTGTCTTGTTTTCCATTAAAAATACCTACACGTCCTTAAAAAAGGATGCAAAAGTGCTAATTAATTAATATAATTTATTAATTTACACATATATTTCTATCTATCTATCTATCTATAAAATATCTTATTTATATCAAATTTTGCTTTAGCTTTATCTGAAATGAAACAGGATATTTTTTTCATTAATATAATTTATAAATATAATATATAAATGAACATACACATACATAGCATATGAAATAAATACAAGACATTCTAGTTAATGAACATAATTTATAAATATATTTCTAATATATACATAAACATACATATGTGTATCATTGAACTTAAATATATGTATATGTATTATGTTTTCATAAAAAGTGTTTGTGTGCATATTTACACTCACACACACACACACACAGCACAGTAAATTAACAAATTAATATTTTATGCATATTTTGCTTTACAAGACTATAATTAATTTAGAAATATAATATATACATAAACAAACACACACATATACATATACAAAATATCTATAATATATATAGAATAAATTATTAAATAAATAAATTATTATTGTCATTATAAATAAATTATTAAATATTCTTATGCAAATTAAATTTAAAGATAGAGTTAAATATGCACAAGGTATTCATTTATACATTTACTTCATTTCAATATATATTTATATTATGTATCCAAATAATTATATTATATATTCCTCATTTGCCATGATAAAATTATTCACATCATGATATATGATTTTTGTCACATCACTCAGTTGTACGTAAAGATTTATTTTATGTCCCTCTTTCGGCTAAATTTATACTCCGAAGTTGGCATTTTTTCAATCTAGCAAGAACATGGGCAAAATAATTAAGTACATTAAGTACTTCAACTGGTCTGTAGCAGGGGGACCGATATACTCCAGGAAGCACATCATGAGATAGCACAGTAGGCAGTAAGAAAAAAGAGAAAAACACAGAGGAGTGCAGACGTGTTAAAACGAAGAGGGTACAGACAGAGGGGGACACATGGAAGTGAAAAAGAGGCGAGCTGTGGAGTGAACTGACCACCTGAGTAATGGCACACAGAGCAGAGTGCAGCTTCTCTGACAGCTGATAAAGGCGGCTGAGCTTTAGAATACCTAATCATTGTCCACGCACAACAGCTCTTCTAAAATGTGTCCTTGGATGCATCTGCTGGCCTGAAGTCAAACGGCTCCAAATGTTAAAGTAAACATGATTTAGAGCACCTCTTTGCTCACTCTGGCTGTCAGACAAGCATGGATAGGGCAAATGGGCTGAAAGAGCTAAAGCGCTAATGTACTAACACTACCACAATGAACAAAATGCTTTTAGTTTGCTTTTACTATGGTTGGGGAAAAGAAATTGTGATACAAAAGTTTTATGTTTTATGCAAGGTTTTTTTTTTTATTCATTTCTTTTTTTACTAGATAGAAGGTTCTGGGACTTTTTAAGCCTAATTAACAAATGAAAAATGTGTGAACGATAAGGAAATAACTCATGTCATTGTCATAAAACAGAATGCTTATGCAGTGGCAAGTATTAAGGCAAAGTTTTATTTTTGATTTTTTTTTTCTTCAGTTACGCTGTTAACAAGCTATCTGTTTTACATTTAAATTAGAAATATTTAATCAATGAATCATCGTCACCTCTCGTGTTTGAAGTGTTTAACTAATTACCTGTGAATTATCTGCCTCGTGCTGCTTTTAGCTTTCCGTGTTTTTAGAACTATTAACATACGTTGCAGACTGCCATCTTGACTGTATAAACACACTGGGATTTATAACAAAGAAAAAAGTTATTATCCATATAGAGATTTGCTAGATTTTTATCTGTGAAAGAAAAAAAGAAATAAACAAATCTGAATCTCTTTAATGCAGCTCCTTTAATGTGTCCAAATCAAAGTCTTATGCAACTAACAACATGCAAAACATGTTTTCTTTATATTACATAAGGCTTATGACCCAGCAAAGTCATTTTTCATGAACAACCAATTGGTGCTGCCATGATGACTCCATACTTTAGTTTGTTTACCTTTCAGATCTCATTTAAAATCATATAAAGGCTATAATCATATAAAAGCTATAAAAACAATATCAACTTAATTGTTTGAATTCAAGTTCAACATATGCTGTTGTTGTTTGCTACGCAATCTTTAACATCCATGGAACCTTTTCATTAAAAAAAAAAAGATTATTTATAGTGGAAAAGGTTCTTTAGATTATAAAAATGGTTATTTTAAGATCTGTCCACTGAAAGGAACCTAAAATGGTTCTTCTATGGCATCGCTGCAAAAAACCCTTTTTGGAACATTTATTTTTAAGAATGCATCAAGGATATATTTGTGTAGAAGAAGACTTTCCCGAAGAATGTCTATGCCTAACCCATGCACAGAAGACAGGGAAACATTGTGGCTTGATTGTGATTGTGGTTTAATCAGTTAAAATATTGTCAAAAGAGAGTGTCTTTTCATTTTATAAAACCATAAAGCAGCATGAATGTAAAACACACTGACTACAGGCATCTGAATCACAGAAAAAAAAAGGTGGCTAGAAAAAGAAATTCCAACATTGGTTGCTTGCTCTTGCTATACTTGCAACAAATTTCTGCTCCACTCCTCATCTCAACTGTGAAGCAAGGTGAAATGACTATATTGGTATAGGAAGTTTTTTTTTTTTTTTCTGGTAGAAGCTTTCTATCATCGAGGAACAAATGAATTCCAAAGTATATCAGAAAAGTGTACAGCAGAATATTAAAGCAGTTTTTGACATGACGTTCAAACTAATATCACGTAATTTACGTCTCTGTGATGATTGGTTGATATCAGAAGGGAGGCTAGCCTCCCTTGCGAGGGTTCTTTTCTCAACACTCCTCAGCGCTGAAAGTGAACACTCGATGCTGATTGGCTAATTTTTTACCAACGGAGGCACGAGAGCTCCGCGCTCCCCTGGCCTCCCCCTCCCCTTCTCTATCACCTAGCGGTTGTAATTACATCAGCAGATTCGGCACATTCGCGATAGAAAAGCGGCGCTTTCACGTTATGATATTACAACTGTGAAATTACAAACAAAAAATACACATTCTGAGACATGAACTGAAATGAATTGTGAATTGTATTAACATTAAATCGTCCTCCTCCCATTTTCACCTCAAAATTATGGGGAGGCTGTGCCTCCCCTGCCTCCCCCGACGATCCGCCACTGACAGGATGTCCAAACAAATGTAACCACTGGCTAAGATTAATACCAAAAACAGAGGTTCAAAAATATAATTTTGGGCTATTGGTTTGGGGTGTGCACAAATAGTTGAATATTCGTTATGTAATTATTATTCAAAAAATAAAAACACTATTCAAATTTTACTACGTTTTGCTTTGCTGGCCATAAATGCAGGGAATCCATGATGAATCCTAAGCAGGCATACTCAAAGTCAGTTATAACTAAATGCACTGGGTGGCGGTGTGTAGCGTGTTAAAAAGTTGATTGTATTTGATCACAATGTTGGGCGTCTGCCTCGCGAAGTTTGGAATTACTTTGATCAAAAGTATCTTACTAAATGATCTTACAAAATGGAATTACTTTTGATCAAATGAATCAGTGAAACTGAGTTATCATAATAGCACCACCACAATGAGAAATCACATGAAAACCAAACACCAGTGGACTGAGAAAAGACAGCTGTCCATTACTGCATTCACGACTGCAGGTAAGCGCAGCTGTGCCCCGAGGGAGCTGAGAAGAGAGCTAATCTGAGGCATATGCTCCCTTTAAGTGGTTTAAGAACAGAAATCACAAAGCGCTGTAAGAATATTCTTGCAACAAATTTCTGCTCCACTCCTCATCTCAACTGTGAAGCAAGGTGAAATGACTATATTGGTATAGGAAGTTTTTTTTTTTTTTTCTGGTAGAAGCTTTCTATCATCGAGGAACAAATGAATTCCAAAGTATATCAGAAAAGTGTACAGCAGAATATTAAAGCACCTGTCTGTGATGTAAAACTTCAAAGCTGAGTCAAGCAACATGGCAATCACTCAATATAAAGAAGTATGCCGCCAACAGAGTGACTCAAACAGAGGAAATTTCCCAACTTCCCAACTCTGTTGCGGTACCAGAAGCAGATCAGACGAGCAGGATGCAGTGGCGGTTCGTGGGTTTTAAAATAGAGGAGGCACACTAATTGTAACGTTATTGGTTATTGTAACGTAGGGAGGCTAGCCTCCCTTGCGAGGGTTCTTTTCTCAACACTCCTCAGCGCTGAAAGTGAACACTCGATGCTGATTGGCAAATTTTTTACCAATGGAGGCACGAGAGCTCCGCGCTCCCCTGGCCTCCCCCTCCCCTTCTCTATCACCTAGCGGTTGTAATTACATCAGCAGATTCGGCACATTCGCGATAGAAAAGCGGCGCTTTCACGTTATGATATTACAACTGTGAAATTACAAACAAAAAATACACATTCTGAGACATGAACTGAAATTAATTGTGAATTGTATTAACATTAAATCGTCCTCCTCCCATTTTCACCTCAAAATTATGGGGAGGCTGTGCCTCCCCTGCCTCCCCCGACGATCCGCCACTGACAGGATGTCCAAACAAATGTAACCACTGGCTAAGATTAATACCAAAAACAGAGGTTCAAAAATATAATTTTGGGCTATTGGTTTGGGGTGTGCACAAATAGTTGAATATTCGTTATGTAATTATTATTCAAAAAATAAAAACACTATTCAAATTTTACTACGTTCTGCTTTGCTGGCCATAAATGCAGGGAATCCATGATGAATCCTAAGCAGGCATACTCAAAGTCAGTTATAACTAAATGCACTGGGTGGCGGTGTGTAGCGTGTTAAAAAGTTGATTGTATTTGATCACAATGTTGGGCGTCTGCCTCGCGAAGTTTGGAATTACTTTGATCAAAAGTATCTTACTAAATGATCTTACAAAATGGAATTACTTTTGATCAAATGAATCAGTGAAACTGAGTTATCATAATATCACCACCACAATGAGAAATCACATGAAAACCAAACACCAGTGGACTGAGAAAAGACAGCTGTCCATTACTGCATTCACGACTGCAGGTAAGCGCAGCTGTGCCCCGAGGGAGCTGAGAAGAGAGCTAATCTGAGGCATATGCTCCCTTTAATTGGTTTAAGAACAGAAATCACAAAGCGCTGTAAGAAACTTTGCTCAGCACACCGCTATCTTTGTGTCTCTGGAACGTCTGTGTCGGCATGCATTCTTATTGTTATCAGACTGAGGAGCCAACATTCACCCGAGCATGTGGATATTATTGTTTTTCTCATCATTAACATGTGAAACAATATAAACATAATAAACATAGGCAGACTCGAGTGTATGTACGTTCTGTACTGTAGTTGACACAGTCTACTTATATATATATATATATATATGTATGAAGAGTTCATTTGCAAAAACCGATAAACAGCACTTTAAAAAAAATTAGCTGATTGCCCTGCATTATTCTCCACATATAGCGCAATCTGAACCCTACCACGTTTTGTCAAAAAAAGGCGGTTTTGTCCACTTTCAAGGAATCGCGAGTTCACGTTTTAGTGCAGAAGCCAACAAGCACCCTTGTTGTTTTTGAACAGAAGCCGATAAGCCCATTTTAGCGAATCAGCGCGCTGTATTCAGGTCAGGTGACAAGGCTACTTTCAGTTTGAAAAGACGTGCTAGCTGAGAGGAGTTTGTCAAAGCTCGAGGATGGATCATTTCGACGAACTTGATGAATCTGTGATATCTTCAGGTCGAAAAAGGAAAATAAAAGCTGAAACGTTTTCACGGACGCTTGCAAAAGCAGCGCGTTACAATGATGAGGGAAAAGCTCTGTGTATCGCGTGTAATCACATCCATACAGTTATGATCACAACAACAACGTTTGTCGGGCATCTACATTGTCATCTGAGGAGATTACAAAGATTAAACAAGTGTTTTTTTAAACTCTAAAACATGAAATGTGGAGTTATCTGCTTTTGCCAAAAAACGACTATTGGAGTTATCTGCATTTGCTATAAAACAAACTTTTAATATGTAAAAAAATACATACTTTCAATTAACTTTAATTTTGTAAATTACCTGTATATATATATATATATATATATATATAGTTTTTTTTAGTTGTTTTTTTATGCCCATTCTTACTATTGGTTAATGCTAACTAACATTGTTTTAGCAAACTTACACTCTGGTCTGGTTTTTTTTCTGGTAACTCTCACTTTTCATTAACTCTCAGTAAATAAAGTTATGTTCTGTCCTACCCATTTCATTGTTTATTAACCTGTTTCACTCATAAACACATCATATTACCGGAGTAAAATAGGTTACGAATGCAGTTTCATGCAAACAAAAAAAACAACAACAATGTGCAATACTCAAGTCAAACATCATTTCACTTTGTTGAGAGTTGGCTGAAAATAAATCAAGTTTTCAATACATCAACCAAATCTGAAGCTAATAGAAATGCTGATTTAAGGTTGTATGCCCTATGGCCATAATTTCATGTTTTTAAAGAAGCATTTATCACATAAGCCGGATGGCGATATCCTAGTGCTCAAGGCTCTGCGCCGGTGCTGCAACTATTGCAGGTGCAATCGCAGATAGGGGTGACCCGTGAACTGAGTTACTAAAAACCCCATCACCACTTTGCCCTTGAGCCAGACAAAGTTTAGCACAAAAATAAGACTTTTGTATTATTTACACTTTACACTTGCAATTTGTTGCCTACACGTTCATTCTCACTCACAAAGTATCCCTTAATCATCTCATTTATCAATATTAAGCTACACTTTACAAACTCAATTTTAGTGGTAATTAAAAAGTAATGGCAACATAACATAGACTTGTTTGTATGGTTGTGCGCCAAAAATCGGTTCTTACTCAGAACCGTGTCCATTTTTAAAACTACTGGAACCAGAAGGGTCGTAATGGCATTTCATTTTTTATTTTAACGGCAAGTAATCATACAGCAAGACCCGAATTATCCAATTCACCAAAATGAGCAAGTCTTTTAAATGAATTGTATCAAATAACTCAAAAAATCCTGTTTGAATCAGTTTAATGACTCACTCAGTGGAGCAGTTCTTGGTTTATTCACTAAACTGCAACAAGTGACTCTTATGAGCCATTTTTGAGATATCTGTCAAAATAATCAGTCTCAAACTGATAAGTAAGTCTGTTGGAATCAGTTTTAGGAGTCACTCCCTCACCAAATAGGCTATTGACTTCTTTAATGAACTGCAAGTCATTATTTTCGACATGTCCAACTCAAAATGAACCAAAATGTGTCAAATGTCCCACGAGACTAAGGCTCTGTCCCAAATCGCACCCTAAACCTTTGCGGTCTTCCTCTGAGACCAGTGGTGTAGTGGTGCCTGGAGAAGTGGGTATACTCTTAATTTATGCCCCCATTTTTTTAAGCAGCCCAGCAAAGGATGAACGGCCTGTGTTATAAACAGTGACGTAAGACTAGTCTTGCATATTTAGTTCACCCCAAAATGGGCCAGTAGTATTTGCACATTTTCACTTACTGTAACTTCTGCTACTTGACTTCACGGAGTAAGGATCATTATTAAATTAATATTAGCCACAAAAGAAGTGCAGATTTTGCAATAAATAATTCAAATGTAAAAATTACATAGACTGCAACAATTAACATTTTGTCAGAACCTCTAGTAGAAAAGCTATTTTGTTTAGTTATCTGTAGGAGGATCATGATCTCTATTTAATACCAAAAAAAACTATTTACAATTTATCTATATACTACATAGTGCAAAAAAATAAATAAAATAAAATAAAATTGTTTAGAGCAGTTTTAATACAATTAAGCACTAGTCACGTATACCCTCCACTACACCACTGTCTGAGACCACACTTTTGTGACGTGATGCCGCTTTGATTGTTGGGTAGAAGTCTGCTACAGAGCTCGCTCCAGTGCGGGCTCGGCAGAAGTGTGCATCGAGAGCACCCTTCTCAAAGCTCAAATGACGAATGGGACACCCTACAGTCTCACGGACTTAACGAACATGTGCACACAGCGGCCATTGTAAGTCCGCAAGACCGCAAGTGCACATGAAGTGTGCCATTTGGGACAGGGCCAAAATAAGTGATACTAAATACTAAATACTAAAAGAATCAAAACACTGGAATTGTCAAGTGGATTCGGAAATTAAACCAGAATGAAAACGATCCCTATTGCTAGAAGCGTGTGCAATGCAAAGCCATTTGGTCTGTCAAGTAAAAGAGATGTTCTTCAAGACCAGAAATGCAAAATACATGTCAGTCAAACTATAAACCAGTGCCAGTTAAATTCTCGGGCTGGAGCTACAATATATGAGGAGACTTAACGTAACTACTCAACGCAAGACACAGCTGGAAAAGCACAGGATAAGGAACCACTCACCGGATCTGTGAGCTCCAGGATGCTGGCGCGGTACGTAAGAGGTTTGCAGTCACGGGTGTTGTCTACCAGGCTGCAAGGCAGAAACATTGGGCCCAGGTCATCCCCGTCCAACACATCCACTGTGAGCGTGGTGGTGGCGGTGAGCCGGTCCTTCGGGTTTGGAGCTCGGTCCTGAAGGGAAACACAAACTTTGGACTTAGGGATGGAGTTTGAATCCAACTCCAAAATTCCAAACTTACTCGCCAGCCAAAAAGACTCTCCAGTCAAAGGCAAAATAAGACATTTTACTGACAGAAAATTGGGCATCTCGCTTACTTTTCTAATCCTCTCACTTCAAGCCCTGCATTTTTGTGGTTGAATATCTTGTTTAACCTGGAGTGAAATTGGTTGCAAAAGGCTGTCTAGGTCTAAAAAAAAGTCTACACAAACAAGTCCAAGATACTGATTACAGGTGTGGTCACATTAGCAAAAGCTTGGCGTAATTTTGTGGGTAAATAAGGTTCATTTTCTACTGTCAACAGTGTAGCAAGTGTATAAAGAACAGCTCACACATAAATTACTTTCAAACCAAGCAGTTTTCTGTTAGTCAAGGCTACAGATTCGTGTGACCAACTTGAACCCGTTGCAAAATCTGCGTGGGGAAATCTTTCACCCTCACACGAAATTCCCAATCATGTGGATTCCTACTGAATTTCGCTAATGAAAATTGGCTGAACAACAGTAAATGTGGCCACACCTTTAAACCTTAATAGTCTGTACAACTCTTTTCGACTATATTCCAAGTTGTTTGAAGCCTTCATTTGAGGAGCAGACTGAAATTCAAGTCCAACCAATGCCATTTAGCTGCATTTAATGGCAAACACATGGCATGACGTGGCTAAAGGCATTTTTTCTCAATTGAACACAACACCAAATGAGACATGAGGGATCTGGAGGAGATTTCCAGTGAATAACTGCTTCAATTTCAGTCTGTTTCTCACACAAAGTTCTCATACAACTTCATAAGAAGTCATTTCAGTTGTATAAACTACTTTTTTAGCTCTTTTTTTAAACATTTTTGAGTTCGACAGAGTAAATCACCATCTACTTTTGTTTTATGGACAACAGAAGCTTGGACACTCTGTCTAACATCTCAGTTTGTGTTCCACAGAAGAAAGAACAAGACATACAGGGTTGGAACGACATGTGGTTGAGTAAATCTTTCTTTCTTTTATCTACTGTATCTCTCCTACTGTTTCTCCTCCTCTTACTTTGGCCTGAATGATGACCAGGTAGCGTGTGATCTCTTCATAATTCAGCCTCTCTCTCAGAACTACTGATCCAGACAGGGTGAGAGGGATGTCAAATGTCCTGTTTGTGGTCTGTGGAGAAGAAAAGGGTAGGTCAAAAGGGTTTCCCTCACACACATGCACAAAAAGGCTCACGCACTCCCAGCCTCATGAGATATTCATCATCTATCTGCTTCAGTAAGAAGAGAATGCTGATGGGACAAAACTACTTGACTTTCAAAACCTCCTCACCCTGTTTAGCAGTAGAGATGGAGACGTAACACTTTAAAAGGGACATGGAGACAGGATGCTTCATGCTCTTTTGAAATCAAAAGTGTTTGATGTGTAAATGGTGTAAAACTTTAATTAGGAAGTGAACATGCAGTAGTAGTCTTGTATAGCCAGACCACTGAATATCAGCATAAAGTCTGGTACACATTTCAAGTTATTCAGGTTAAACTCGATTATCTTCAGAACATAGTAGACTAAGTGAACCTAGGTGTGTGACTTTCATTATTTTGTACTGTGTGTTGATGTGTTTAGTTAAACGCATATTTGTTGTATAATTTTACTGAAAAATGTGGTTTAGAGTGTTTAGCTCCTCTCACTTCACTTATGGTAATAATGCTGCTCATTAAGAAGCAGTAAGAGAATGTCACAAATTTGCATGTGTAATACCACCATATTAATTTAAATGAATTGCTGGAGTAATTTTATTTGCATTTCATGACATGCGTTTTCTTTGCAATATTTTATTTGGTGCATGTATTGCAGTTTTGTCGGAATATTTTCATGTTGCTGAATTGTGCTATATGATGCTCGGCGATAATCAATGATGCACAACAATGCAGGTTTTGTAAGGTTGTGAAGTAAATCAATTGAAAAGCACCTGTCAGAAAGTCTCTGTACTCCCTTTTTAGCACATTTTTAGCAAGACCATATTAAAAATGTATAAAGAAAAAGAAAATAATACAGATATGTGATAGTCGTAGTACTGTTAAATGCATAAACCTGAAGAGAAACATTAAACTACTGCCGTCAATAAAATCAAACTGTAAAATAACAAAAAATATATAAATAATATAAAATAAAAAATAAAGATGTTATTAATCTTATGATAAAATACTTCTGACCAATATCTTATCTTGCATTACTGACAAACTATGTTCCTGTTTAACACTGTAAAGCTGCTTTGACACGATTTGTATTGTATAAAGCACTATATAAATAAAGGTGACTTGACTTGACTCGACCAATTGTTAGAAATTAGAAAAATTGGGTTAAACTTTATTTTAAGTTGTCTTTGTAACAGTGTAATTACACAAACAAGTACAGAGTAGTATTAATTAACATGTACTTACTATATGGTTAGGGTTTGTTTTAGTTGCTCGTAATTATGAATAATTCACTGCTATTTTTATGATAAATACAACAACAATAGTATTAAAAATTATTTATACTTAAAGAATACTACTACTACTTCTACTACTACTACTAATTATTATTATTATTTTTATTATTGTTGTATTTTCATATCAATGCATAATCTGTATGTTACATACACGTTATTACTCAAATTTTATTTGAAGACATTAGCTAGTAAAAAAATAAGTCATTTATATGTAGTCTTTTTAAGTTTAGGATTTATTTATTTTTTCACTAACACACACACACGCACACACACACACACACACAATGAAAACAAAAGAGAAAAGACAAACACATACCGGATCTTTAGGGTTGTACTGAATGGTGTATTCAATTTGTCCGTTAGGACCATCATCAATGTCAACAGCCCCATTGTTCCCTGTAAAACCTGAGAAGATGGTGGTTCCGACAGGCGTTAGCTGAAAAGGATAAAAACACACATTATGGAGTAAAAAACATTTAAGATCTTTAAAACTGCCTCAGTCGGCCGGCCATCAGCGTGAGTGCGTTTTCATCCTGAGTGATTTCATCATCTTGAGCTTGATTCCTGGTGCTGGTAAGTTGGCGGACTAGTTTACGCCTCAAGCGTCTTGACCGTTGTGTTAAACAGCACTCCTCTGAGAAAGAGTTTGACGGACAAGCTCTTATAAAGTAGACAGCGCTCGCTCTCTTCATCGCTCTCATTCTGGCTGTCATAACAAGGTCCTGCTGTGGTGCGGCTCTCAGAAGTGCGAGGAAAAAGAGGAAGTAATAGGTACGAGTCTGCTGCGGAAGCTATAGAGGCACCTGGGAACTCAGATTTTAGTTCCCACGCCGCTACTCTGACGTTCTGACAAGACATATTAGAGGGAAAAAAAGACAAATTCCTGACAACAAAACTGGAAAAGAGAGTTAAGACGCTTCAGAGAGCCTTTAAGATGAAAACGGCCGCCATCACGGTCTGAAGAAAACTCTCCGACTGCCGTCATAAAGAGGTCATGTGCGGCTATCACATTGAGCTATGAACAAAGAGTAATTAAACAGCCTGTGATACAAAATGAGCTCCTAGAAACCACATCCTGAGTGGATCTGACGGTGTCAAGTAGAGCACGATTGCACCACTATTAGCATATGTTCCACTACAAGTGCCATATTGTGTGGGAGAGGAACTAACATCACTACATTTTTTCAGAAGTGTTATGGTAGCACAGTTGCTTTCAAAACAATGAGCTAGTGCTACATTGCTGCTTTTTTGTCATATTGTTTACACAAGCAGCTTGAATGAAAATTGCTTTAATAGCTTCAGTGTAGTTAGCTAATTTTTGTTAGCAGCTTATTATTACTTTTTTTATCATTATTAGTCTTATTATTACTGGAGAAAGTGTAACAGTCGTCTTGGATCATGTGTGTCTTGATAACCAATCACATTACAGCCTCAACGTCATTGAATTTCTGTCAGAATTGTGCAAGAGTCAATCACTATTTATGGATAATTAAAAGGGTCCGTGATTTTTCTTATAAAACTCAATGTAAACTCTAAAAATAGGTTAATCTAAAAAAATAATTTTTAAAGGAAGACGGTTGAAGATTAGCCAATAGGTGGCTGATTCATCAAAATGATAAGCCGTTTTCATACAAAAGCAGTTTATTCAGTGTAATGAAGCCTTTTCTCCATTGATATCCATTCAAAAAGACACCTCTGGCCTCGTTAGAATTTTTATATATTTTTTTTGGCTAACCTCGGAGGCTTGCCTTAAAGCAGCTTTGGTAGGGTACAACGGGGCTAAAGGCACACCTTAAAGGCATAGTTTACATTTCAATTCTGTCAGCATTTACTCACCCTCATGTGGTACCAAACCCATAAGACTTCAAACTTTGACAAATGATATTTGACTTGATATTATTAATGAAACCTGAGAGCTTTTTGTCCCTCTACTGAAAGTCCAGGCAACCAAAACTTCCAAAAAAAGGTCATTAAGGCGTTGAACAGTTTAATCCAAGTCTTTAGAGTATATCAACAGATTTAATTAAGAGGTTACATTATTTTACTTCCAAAATTAGATTTTTTTTTATGATCAATACACTTATATATACTCTCAGAATAAAAGGTATGAAAGTTGTCACTGGGGCGGAACCCTTTCGAAAGGTACACCTTTGTTCCTTATTTACCCCTACCTTACACTCTAAAAAATGCTGGGTTGTTTCAACCCAACTTTGGGTCAAATATGGACTAATACAGGCATTCGTACCTAGGGTTGCAAAGGGGTGGAAAATGTCCAGTAAATTTCTGGAAACTCTCCAGGATTTTTGGAAACTTTCCAGGATTTTTTGGAAACTTTCTTAACATTTTGGAAATTTTCAGAACAATAAACTTCCTTGGAAATGTTATACCCATTTGCAACCCTGTTAGTACTTAAATTGTACATATTTGTACTTTTTGAAAGAGTGCTGCCCCAGTAACAGCTGTTGCACCTGGAAATTGTCTACCCATTTGCAACCCTGTTAGTACTTAAATTGTACATATTTGTACTTTTTGAAAGGGTGCTGCCCCAGTAACAGCTGTTGCACCTGGAAATTGTCTACCCATTTGCAACCCTGTTAGTACTTAAATTGTACATATTTGTACTTTTTGAAAGAGTGCTGCCCCAGTAACAGCTGTTGCACCTGGAAATTGTCTACCCATTTGCAACCCTGTTAGTACTTAAATTGTACATATTTGTACTTTTTGAAAGGGTGCTGCCCCAGTAACAGCTGTTGCACCTTTTTTTTTTTTTTTTGAGAGTGAAGACTACAACGATTATGGCAA
>NW_015544159.1:486209-494167 GCF_001515605.1 Sinocyclocheilus anshuiensis
TTTACTTGAGCTTTTGATATATAAGAGATCATCGTACTAAAAGAATATCCTGTAAATTTCAGAACTGAAAACGTCCTTGTTACTGAAATAAACGCTTTTATTGACACCAGGCCCAGCGAACGCCAGATCCTGGAATGTGCCTACCTATGACATAATAGATAGGTTAAACTCCGCCTCTGCAGAAGAATATCAATGCCTAATTCTGTAGCCCCGCCCACTGATTCGCGCATGGCATAGTAGGGAAATAACATTAGTGGCGCTAAACCGAATCGAGCAACCAAGCAATAAACATGGCGTTGAAGATCGCAAAATATTGTGCAGTGCCTGGTTGTGGAAGAACACAGTCCTTCGGATTCAAATATTAGGAATGTGTGGTTGAACTTTATTTTAAATAAGTTTCAGCTCACGCGAGTAAAACATTGAGCGTTTGTTTGCTTCATTTCACCGCGGATTCCTTTGTAAACAAGACACAGTCCGACGCTGGATTTGCAGAGAGACTGAGATTAAAAAGCAATGCTGTGCGTCTATATTGGATCCGACAGGAATTGCGCAGCACACTTATGTGAGTAAAAAAATATTTGTACTATGTGTCACTATTGCTTTGTTAGAGATTGCTTGATAAGTCCTGATTATGTGTACGTGTCTAACCAAAGTCACAGAAGGCTCCAACTATGAAGGACGTAGCTTGTCAAACAGACACACAGAAAGTTAGTTTACTATGCAAAACTGTTATCCAATCATAGCAGTGGGCGTTTACTTCCAAGTCTTCAATGCGGAATGCCCATAAAAACTGAGCGTCAAAACCAGGGTAGAAAATAGCCTATTACTTATTGATTTTGATGGGGGTTTTTTTATGTAAAAAACACACAAATCTCATAAGTAGACATCAGACAACAGTATACAATAATAAAAAAGCCAGTTCATGACCCCTTTAATATTGCTAACAATGTAAAAGTTATTCTACAAGTTTACTTCATAAAAATCAAAGTTTTGATCATGTTGATCATTTAGAGGCCTTAGAAAATCAAGTTTCATATATGATACAATAGGCTTTATAGAACTGAAACATTGATAACTCATCTTGTCCAATCAAGTGATCTCTTGAATGATATTGTCCTTTCTGCTCTCTCTAGCAATAGCAAGTAGCAAATCATGCTTCTTGGCACAGACATAAATAAAAGGCTACAAGCAAATATAGTCATGGCTAAAATGGCAAACAACAGCCTTCAGCTTGACGGTATTCACACTATAGCACAGCCTCTTGTAGATTACTGTTTAAGACATCCGATCAATCTCAATAGCTGTAGGGCAAAAGGACATTAAGTTAGTGACATTTATCAATGGAAAGTTAATCTGAACTTCTTCTCGCTATTACTTCACGGCATCTGCAGGCACTCAATGAACACACAAAACCCTTTAACCATTTAGAACGGCTTGCAATGCAATCCACACATCCATCAAATGCTTTTTCCCCAACATTATTATTTACTTCACCGTCTCTCTTAAACTCAGCAGGCTGCTTCAGCACTGTGTGGACTTATATAGTGTGCTCTGCAGTGCTTGTTGACTGATGGACTGAGCTGTGTTAGTCCCCCTTACCTGTGCGTCGGTCAGACGTTTCAAACTCCGGTTGAAATCGATAGTGGGCAATACAGCTTGCCGTTTTTTTGAGGCCACTCGAGAGGAGGCTGCCTGCCACTGAAGCTGCTTCCTAATGAGGGAAATCTCTACTGACAGCTCTCTGGGGAACAACTCTCAATTAGCTGAAAGCCACACACTCTCCATGCAGTCTATCCAATGTGAGAAGATCTCTGGAGACCGAGGCAGCATTCCTACAGACCCACCATGACACTATGTATTGAATGTTCTCGGAAACTAATCCATAGTGATGGAAAAAATAAAAATAGGGCTAATGTATTTCCAGAAATGGACACCGTTTTTAACGGTAAAGATTGAGTCATAGAATGCGGCGTACCGTGACCGTAATGGCAGGCCCACATAAAATCTGCACCGTGAAACCTCACAGAACTGGCATTACTGTCATTCACAAAGTTTTACACAACTTCTGCCCTTTGCATATCTCTTATTTTAGACTAATTAATAATGAATTTGAATGAAATCATTAATGTTAGTTTGACATTTTCCATCCAGCACTGTCCATATCTTGTCCTGTAGACATATGTAAAATTAAAATTCTGTTTCTCAGGGCTGCAAATGTTCATAGCTGTAGCATGTTCATCATAATTAATATATGTAGCTAATATTCATGTTTCAGACAGCTCATACAAACCCAACCAGGAATATCACCTCTATTACTGTATATAGAGGACTTACTATTTCTCATATAGACAGTATACTTTTTTTTTTTTTTTTTTTACGAAATAAGGTAGAACTTTACATTACCGGTCAAATGTTTGGAAAAAACTTGAAAAAAAAGTACCTTATGCTCACTAATACTGCATTTATTCCATTAACAGCAACAAAACAAAAAAGTAAAAACAGTAATACTGTAAACTACTTATACGGTATCGGCCCAATACTGTTCTCCAGTACTCATACTCGTAAAATGCTCCAATACCAAAAGCCGATACCATACAGCTTGTGAACAGTGCTGTGTTCAGACATAGAAACACAGACAAAAAAATAAATAAAAATCAGAGAGCAAAATGGAGTTATTAGAGATTAAGGGCCCGATTTACTAAACAGGGAAAATTAGCGTGAGAGCGCAATTCCAAAAAAAGCGCAAATGGGAGTGGACATTTCTGCGGGTGATTTACTGACAATGCGCAAATTAAAGAACACAGACACAGCCAGATCATTTCCATAATGACCAACACAATCTACCAAGAGCAGCGCAAATTAGCGTCTGCTTAAGACATGCTTTTTTGGAGTGTTAAATAATGGCGCAAATACCAGCAATTTGACGAGCGCAAACGTTAGTAAACACGTGATTCAATGCTCTCCTCCCATAAATTTAGCATCTAGGGAAACTCCTACAAATGCATATTCAATATATGATAATAATTGATACAATTATTATTAGAATAATTCATATTAATTAATTTAATTAATTTCAATAAATTAATATATAAATCATATTATGATTCTTATTATTAGTATCAATGTTGAAAACAATTTGTTCTGTTTAATATTTTTATAGAAAACATTTAGGATTACTTGATGAATATAAAGTTCAAAAGAACAGTGTTCATTTGAAATGGAAACCTTACGTAATATTATAAATTTATTTACTGTCACATGAGTATTCATATCTTTCTTGCACCACACTTTTGAATGGTAGTGTTCACATTTTCACATCACATTTTCCACAAAAAAAAAAGAAACATTAAAATACTAAGAACAATTTTGCATTGTTCTTGTTATTAACAATGCTGAAAACAGTAGTTGTGATCCGTTTTCAGCATTGTTAACAAAACAAACAATACAAAGACTATTTCTTGAGCAGCAAACCCATGATGTCTGAAGGATCATGTGACACTGAAGATTGAAGTAATGAAGACTCATCATTGCAATCACAGAAATAATTACATTTTAAATATACAATCAAACTGAAAACAGTTCTTTAAAACTGTAAAACATTTCACAATATTACTGTTTTTAATTTATTTTTGATTTAATAAATGCAGTCTTAGTGAGAATAAGAGACTACTTATTAAAACAAATAAAAAAATAAAAATTGTAATTATTACAAACTTTTGACTGGTAGTGTATACTAGAATAAATAGGCTTTAACTGTTGTGATTTGGGAAGCAAAAAATAGAGGGGCAGAGTATATAAAAAGTATCAACCAAAATTGTGCATACCGTGCAACAGTGAAATGGGATTTTACGATACAGCCATAACTTATGGTGGAAAAACACAGAGAAGCTAAATAAGTCACCAAAGGGGACTGGCAGATTTATTCAGTGAGCTACAGCACTTCTGGGGTAATTACACAGCAGTCAAAGACTGAGAAACGTTAACAGCTAAATGCTTCAGCTCCAAAGCCCACAAGTGCAATTAATTTACCACAAAATAACCCCATCATCGGTAAACCATCACACTGGCACAATCCACTGATTGAATTTCCAATTACAGCTGGCAAGTGTTCAGTTTTAGCTAAACCGATTCACTTCAGCAAACTTCTAATAACGTGTGCTTCAGAATGCCGGTGACGTTGATGTTCTCCAGAAACTGTAGAAACGTAACTTGTGAAAAAGTCATTACAACTACAGAAGAAGAACAAAAGAGGGCCTGCTTAATACAAACTCACCTCATAAATCGCAACATAGTAGCGCGGCTGCTGAAAGCGTGGGGGGTTGTCATTTCGATCCCGTACGACTATCCGCACCTCGTGTAGGATCACCGTGCCAACAAGCTCATTAGTACACTGAACCTGCACCACAATGGAATGAATGTAGGAGGGAGGCTGAAAGACAAAAATAAAAGAGACAAATTGAGCAAGTTCATTTGCATGGTGTGCATTCAGCAGACCGACTGAAAAATGACCATTTGTTTGCAGTCCATTATGGAGCCCATTACAAAGTGCATGCTGTGAACAACAGATTTCCAAGCAAAAGAGAGGAACTTTTTTGTTTTATCATAGTTCTGATTGAACCAAAAGAAATGAACGGATAAAGAGGGTCCAAAAGCCTGAGACCACCAGTGGATTTTTTTATTACAAGTTACATTATCAGCATAACAATTTTAAGATTTAAAAAAATCCTAAACAGGTTCATGTTTTATTACCACATTTAAAGGAACAGTTCACCTGAGAATGAAAAGCAGATATAGAGAAATTCAGCATTACATCACTTGCTCACCAGTGGATCCTCTGCAGTGAATGGGTGCCGTCAGAATGAGAGTCCAATCATCTGATAAAAACATCACAATAATCCACAAGTAATCCACACCACTCCAGTCCATCAATTAATGTCTTTGTGAAGCAAAAAGCTGCATGCTTTTTTTTTAAAGAAACACATCCATCAAGACATTTTAACTTCAAAGCATTGCTTCTTGCTAAAATGTGAGTCCTCTATTCATAATATTGCTTTCTCCAGTGAAAAAGTTGTTTTGTCTGAATCAGGAGAGAAATATGCACAGATCCAGCGAAAACAGTCCAAAACTAAAATATGTTGGTAGATTTTGATGTGAGAGGACTGGTTTCATGTGGATTATTGTGATGTTTTTATCAGGTGTTTGGACTCTCATTCTGACGGCACCCATTCACTGCAGAGGATCCATTGGTGAGCAAGTGATATAATGCTAAATTTTCCAAATCTGTTCCGATGAAGAAACAAACTCATCTATATCTTGGATGGCCTGAGAGTGAGAACATTTTCAGCCAATTTACATTTTTTTGTGAACTATTCCTTTAAAGGTGGAGTGTGATTTCGGTACCACTAGCATTCAATGGATTTGTATAGCATAATGATGCCAAATAATTACATCTCGGTCCAGAACTCGTCCGGTGCTGTTGAGATACAGGCATTGCTTGACCGGGTCCAGAATGACCCAGTAGTCGTGGTTGTCCCGTAGAGATAAAGAGATGGTCCTGTCAGGGTCTTCTGCTCTCCCGTTTATCTGCATGTTCTCCACCAGAAGGGTTCCTGTGATAATAACAAACAAACATTTTTATTTGCTCCCAGTTTTGATTTTGAAAAGCATTTGTGGCATTACACTTTTCATTTCATTATTTTATTAACTAAAGATGACCAACATCCACGTTCATTTTATAGCTCTATACTCTTACTATCCTTTGATTAAAGAAGTACACTTTAGCATACGGAAAAAAGGGGAACTGAATGCAATGTTTTCAGATATTTCAGTGCATATTTACAAATTCATGAAAATAAATTATAGTTGAAATTTAAATTAAATGCAGCTAGTTGAGAGTGATTTTTTGGCCCACTTTATTAGGACTTTAGTACATCTTTGTATGTAATTACATAATTACTTCTATTGTCTTTAATATATGGTTAGAGTGTATTTTTGGGAAACTAAATTTGACATTTAGGATAAATTAAAACATACTTTAATGTCATTTCTCTGAATGATAAAAGCGATCACATACACAGATCTACCTTATTCCAAAGCACACAACAAGCAAAAACTGTACAGCAGCATCCAGGTGTTGTTATGTGGGTTTAATGAGAGCTCTTCAACTGCAGCAAGTGATTTAAAGCAACATAAGAACACATTGAGTGAGCTCCACCGACATTCAGTTCACCGCGTAGAGCACATCACACTCACTTCAGCCTTTCATTTAAAACAGCTGTAGGACATTATTAATTCAAACTAAATCCTACAGGAAATTCCACTCGAATTAGTTGTTTAATATTGCTTGATATGCTTGGTTGTATTGTACAAAATTGTAGACAATTTTTATGCAACTACAACACAGTCATTGTTTCCAAAGACACATAACAGGGTCTACAAAGCACAAACCTTGAGCAATGGAAAATAAACTAATATGACTTCATAAGTCATTGTGTTCCTGCTGCTAACATTTGGAAAGGTTTAATGTTGAACGAGCCAATGGATGCCTTCGATACACCTAGTTGTCAGGCATTAAAGTGAAGCGGGACAGTTAATCATATGAGCAGCCATCTCAGGAGAGTCATCAGCCCCAATGATTACTGAGCATAAAACAGCCAGAAAACACAAGCTCATTTTAAAGGGCCAAGTAAATCTAGATGTGCACTGAAATGCTACAGTGCTAACATCATTTCCTTTCCTCATGCTGCCAATAGAAAATGCTGTGCTAGTCCAAACAACAAAACTTGGTCTCCTGTAAGTTGCTTGGTGTACACTGGAGGACCTTTCATTCAACTTTCATTCCACACCATTAATAAAATACGTAAATGCTGTCTTTTATGCTGTTTCTAATCACGGTAACACTTTATTTTAAGGTGTCCTTGTTACACGTTACATGTACTTACTATTATAATAACAATTAATTATGCATAGTTACATGCAAGTAACCCTAAGCCAAACCCAAATCCTAACCCTAACCATATAGTAAGTAGCCTACATGTAGTTAATTAATATTACTCAGTACTTATATGTATAATTACACTGTAACAAGGACACCTTAAAATAAAGTGTAACCCTAATCACTTGCAATAACCTAAAATATAAATAACAAACTGTTAATTTCAAGTTGTTGAAGAACTTAACTGCAACGTAATACATCATTTGAGTCAAACTGTTAAGTTGACCCTCGCTGATGTAAGCAAAGCGAGTGGTTGAAATCAAAGACAAACAAATGCCAAAAAATAAAAATAAAAAATGTTGTGACTCTTTTAACAATGTGCGGTGAAATATTTGTAATATTCTGCACATTAAGGCATCAAAACAAATATATTACAAACAAAATCACGAGTCAAACAAAGTTCAAATTTGACAAAATAGTTTGTTATGCATTTGTATGCAATGTAAATGTACTAAATGCAATCATTTTATGCAAGAATGATATTTAAAAGAGTGTACGCAAGAATTCTGGTCATGTCTGGTCATTGTGAATCCAGGGTTGTTGTTTTTTTGTTTGTTTGTTTTTATAAATAAATAAATAAATAAATAAAGACATACATACATACATACTGTACATACATACTGTAAACAGGAATTAATAAAATAGAAATCTAAATTAATAAAAAAACAAGAATCTAGCTTGAGTATATTAAATAAATACATGCATACATACATACATACATACATACATACATACATACTCATTTAAACACACATATTACCCGTATACCCAGGAATGATATTAAATCTAAAATACCACTTCCCTTTTTTCCAAAAAACAATTTAAGCTAATAATAAAATAAAATAAAATAAAAAATCCCATCATCAATCCATTGTCAATAAATACACACACACATACATACATACATACATACATACTCATTTAAACATACATATTATCCATATACCCAGGAAAAATATTAAAT
>NW_015544159.1:495484-498880 GCF_001515605.1 Sinocyclocheilus anshuiensis
GTTGTTATGTGGGTTTAATGAGAGCTCTTCAACTGCAGCAAGTGATTTAAAGCAACATAAGAACACATTGAGTGAGCTCCACCGACATTCAGTTCACCGCGTAGAGCACATCACACTCACTTCAGCCTTTCATTTAAAACAGCTGTAGGACATTATTAATTCAAACTAAATCCTACAGGAAATTCCACTCGAATTAGTTGTTTAATATTGCTTGATATGCTTGGTTGTATTGTACAAAATTGTAGACAATTTTTATGCAACTACAACACAGTCATTGTTTCCAAAGACACATAACAGGGTCTACAAAGCACAAACCTTGAGCAATGGAAAATAAACTAATATGACTTCATAAGTCATTGTGTTCCTGCTGCTAACATTTGGAAAGGTTTAATGTTGAACGAGCCAATGGATGCCTTCGATACACCTAGTTGTCAGGCATTAAAGTGAAGCGGGACAGTTAATCATATGAGCAGCCATCTCAGGAGAGTCATCAGCCCCAATGATTACTGAGCATAAAACAGCCAGAAAACACAAGCTCATTTTAAAGGGCCAAGTAAATCTAGATGTGCACTGAAATGCTACAGTGCTAACATCATTTCCTTTCCTCATGCTGCCAATAGAAAATGCTGTGCTAGTCCAAACAACAAAACTTGGTCTCCTGTAAGTTGCTTGGTGTACACTGGAGGACCTTTCATTCAACTTTCATTCCACACCATTAATAAAATACGTAAATGCTGTCTTTTATGCTGTTTCTAATCACGGTAACACTTTATTTTAAGGTGTCCTTGTTACACATGTTACATGTACTTACTATTATAATAACAATTAATTATGCATAGTTACATGCAAGTAACCCTAAGCCAAACCCAAATCCTAACCCTAACCATATAGTAAGTAGCCTACATGTAGTTAATTAATATTACTCAGTACTTATATGTATAATTACACTGTAACAAGGACACCTTAAAATAAAGTGTAACCCTAATCACTTGCAATAACCTAAAATATAAATAACAAACTGTTAATTTCAAGTTGTTGAAGAACTTAACTGCAACGTAATACATCATTTGAGTCAAACTGTTAAGTTGACCCTCGCTGATGTAAGCAAAGCGAGTGGTTGAAATCAAAGACAAACAAATGCCAAAAAATAAAAATAAAAAATGTTGTGACTCTTTTAACAATGTGCGGTGAAATATTTGTAATATTCTGCACATTAAGGCATCAAAACAAATATATTACAAACAAAATCACGAGTCAAACAAAGTTCAAATTTGACAAAATAGTTTGTTATGCATTTGTATGCAATGTAAATGTACTAAATGCAATCATTTTATGCAAGAATGATATTTAAAAGAGTGTACGCAAGAATTCTGGTCATGTCTGGTCATTGTGAATCCAGGGTTGTTGTTTTTTTGTTTGTTTGTTTTTATAAATAAATAAATAAAGACATACATACATACATACTGTACATACATACTGTAAACAGGAATTAATAAAATAGAAATCTAAATTAATAAAAAAACAAGAATCTAGCTTGAGTATATTAAATAAATACATGCATACATACATACATACATACATACATACATACATACTCATTTAAACACACATATTACCCGTATACCCAGGAATGATATTAAATCTAAAATACCACTTCCCTTTTTTCCAAAAAACAATTTAAGCTAATAATAAAATAAAATAAAATAAAAAATCCCATCATCAATCCATTGTCAATAAATACACACACACATACATACATACATACATACATACTCATTTAAACATACATATTATCCATATACCCAGGAAAAATATTAAATTAGAAAATGGTTGGTTTGTTCACCTCGATTGAAACTTTGAAGATTAAACTGTAGAAAGCTGGTAATTGGTGAGATGATTGGATAATTATGTGTTCTAATTATCAGCAGTGTATTAAATAGGCCCTAATGGTTTTCACAATGGCAGGTGCACTTACACCGTAATGTTTGTGCTTATTTTCAGGAGCTTTGAGAGAATGAAACAAAAAATTATAAAAAATAATATGTTTACGTTCTTATCATTCTGGGAGCAAAATAACAGTCTGGCGACCGTTATCTGAATTTTAAGCATTGTTTTTTTACTTGTCAGAAAAAAAGGTAGACGAGGAGACAAAAAAGCTGATGAACTTTGATGGAAAGCTTTCATTGTGGGGGTGGGAGATCCTTGACTGCACTGTCCTCTTATGCTTTCTCCAGTCTTTATTTCTTTATTTCCTCTCAAAACAAGAGTAGAGCGTAGAGAAATAAATCAGATTTGAATGAGCATCCTACAAAAAAAAATATATATATATATTGTTTTTTTTATTTTTTATTCATTTTATCTTCTGGGTATGAAGTTAATATATATTCTAAATGGGAATAAATTGAATATATATATATATATTTTTTTTTTCACTTGAGTGGAAAAATACAAAAGAAAAATCACAGTTTGACAACATACTAATGGAATTCCCCAGCATGCCAATGCACTAGAAATGTGTTCTTCTCCAGTGTGTTCTTATCTCCCTCTCAGTGTACACCTACAGCTCTTTCACACTCTTCCAGGTTGTTCGTAAGCGCTTCTCATCCCCCTCTCTCTAAAGCCATGTCTCTCAGCACGCGGCCAGATGGTTTTCTATGTCACACCGATGAGTGATGAACGCGTTCTTGCCGAGCGCCGGGACGATCTCAGGAAGCGGCACGCCATTCCCTCTCTAGGCTGTCTCAAACAGCGGTGCGCCCAGTCGTGGACGTCCCTTGGCAGCTGGTTTGCAGCAGGCCGGGGCCCTTGCACGCTGGCAACACACCTGTGCAGGGCAAGCTGGGTGATACTTGGCAAAGCATGTTGAGTTCTCTGCTCACACGTCAATGTGCGTCTTCCTCCTTTCTTTCATTGTTCTCACTGTTCTCTCAACAGGGTTCCATCGCGTCCATCCAGCTCTATCATTCCCGGCCTGCCAAAGCAACTTCCCGTGTTCATCTGTACTGCAGTGGTGTAAAGAGACTCTCTGGGCACGGGAAATCTGACATCCTGTGAACGTTTTATCACTCACACAGATAACGGTATAAAAAAGAAATATACTGCACATTTGTTCCCATTCCCTCAGTTGAGAGACCAAACTGTAGTTTTAACAGCTATTCTTGCTAAGCAGAGCTGGGCTGTTACCCTGATATGAAAGCCTATGAATATCATTATCATTATCACACTCAGGGCATAGGGGTGGTTTTAACATTGATATGGACGTTTAAAAATCAGTCAAACTATACAGGAAACTCAACTATGTTTTAATCCAATTCACAGACTGATTCACAACTGACCAGTTTTTGGTTTTATAGTTTTATATACAGTAAGTAGTATTTGACCACTATCTTTTATTTA
>NW_015544159.1:500181-504031 GCF_001515605.1 Sinocyclocheilus anshuiensis
TATATATTCCATAATTCATCAATACATGTTCCATACCATCCAAACCCAAATCAACACCAGTCTTAAAGTTAATTCCAAGTTAAAGTTGTCTTTCTTTGGTATGGCTGTAAGAGGATAATGGTATCTAGTGAGGTCAGAATCAATTATCAACTGACCCTTTTTCCTTTTTAGAACAGATGACATTCATCAGCACTATATTGAGTTTATGTAGGACAATATTATATCTCAGCTAGAAAAAATTAAATACAATGTGAATTTTGCTCATGCACTTACATTTAAAATTTAGAAATAGCAGCATGTTCATTTACTTATTTATTTTTTATTTTTTTTATAAATAATACATTTGTCATGAGATAATAATCCTTTCAATGAGGGATTTTTATGGCACTGTAATAGATATTTCTGTGTGAATTTCCACTAGACAAAATTAAAGATGAAGATCAACTATGCTCAGTGTATGTTCTGTACAGTAACTCTTTAAAAATTTAACAGAATCCACAATGCTGACAGAAAAGTTTACAACACTGCTGAATTGTGAGGCAAAAAAAAGGAAAGTAAAAGTAGAAATAATTCAAAAATCAGGCCAGCATCAGTTGCTAGTGCTCATAAATATAACTTCACTAGCTCATTCATGTGACTGGAACTGCTTTTAAACCATTTATATTTCAGCTCCACATGAAGGCCGAATGTGTATTAAGCTTATGTGCATCAATGTGTATTAGACACCGTTTGTGCTATGAATTTGTACAATATCCCAAATTGTGTGGACTGTTAAGGAAAGATGTATCATTACACATCTAAACAGTCAAAACATAAATAAATATATATAAATAAATAATAATAATAGTAACAATAATAATAATAATAAAAACATTGAATGAGTCATTGCACTAGCATGAACACAAAAACAATCTAGCTTTAAAACGTATTTTAGCCCATATGCATGCCCATTATGGTGCTATTTCTGTTCCTACTGAGGTATTTGAATTCCAAACATATAAAGAATTGATAATACAAAGAATTGGCATATAAATATTGTAACGCTTGTCTATTACCAATATACTGTTTGTGAAGCATCCATAAGATTCAGCACAGTAGGGCAGATAAACATGAATGCAAGAATGCTGTCTGAATCTAGAGTTGGTTGTGACTCAACTAAACCTGTCATAACAGTCAAGATCAAAGACATACTAAACCATCTCCAAAGTTGTGCATCCTAACAAAGCTGCACAGCACTGCTCTTCCAATTCCCAACTTATAACAAAAACATGATTCTCATAACTGAGAATTCATATTTTGTTTGTACTTCCCTAACCTCTTGAGTTGTGACTGCAAGGCTACATTTCTGAAACAGTAGTAAGCTGACACATTTGTCTTTTTGTGGAATAAAACAAGGGTGAAAAAAACACATCCTCCACTTCTTTGCTGGGATGTGAAGTGGAGAAGATGCTAAATAGCCTCGAACCCCAGAGGCAGATTTCTGTTACCCAGTGTGCTCAAAAAAACCCCACAAAAAACAGTGTGCTGTTTCTCATTTGGCTCAGTCCTCAAATGTCTCACACACACAACAAAAAAGAGGGAAAACATTATATTGATCACATTTTAACCTAACCCATGAGAATATGTTACATGGGAAATCCTAAGGGAAAAAAAACAGGTTAGATTTTTAAAGTGAAATGCATCAGTCTGGTGCAGTTATTATTATTATTATTATTATTATTATTATTATTATTATTCAAATATAAATATATTATTGTGATGCAACTGCACTGTAAAATAAATGTAAATGAAAAATGAATATTTCATAATATATTAATTACTTTGATAGAAAAATTACAATACATATTCCTTAATTTCTTCACTTGTAAGCATTAAAGTTTGAAGTCTACATAAATTAAACTGTGGAGTGAATATAATATAATATAATATAATATAATATAATATAATATAATATAATATAAACCTTTGTTGTTGACAGAACAAAAGTTATAAGAGTTTGGCTTGGCATGACAAATCACTGAATTACATTTGCAATGAGTTTCCACCAGCTCTTCTTCTAACATGCACAAATCAAATACCTGCCTGTTTACTCCACCATAGTAATATATTATACATCTAAAATTCCCTTTCGCACAATGCTAGAGCCAGCTATATTGACTTATGGAACAATTTCCCTGTGACCACACCGGCTCACCTATGCCAACAACAAGCTTTATCCTCTAAACCATGCAAGCAGTCTTCAAGAGTTGTTTACCTCTACCGTCACTTCAAATCAGACCAAGAGCCTCTGTAACCCAAGACCAAAAAAGATCTCACCTGAAAATTGCATAATAGCTGTAGCTTCAGATGCCTCTCAGACTGCAAATGTTACATAACTGTACATATAACAAATGTGTAGTGGAGAAAAGTTGAAATGTAAGATAATCAAGGCTGGGAAATACTGATCTAAAGTTTGCATTGACTAATCAATATATTTCTGGTCAAATAGTCAACTAGTAAAAATGTGAGGCCATGCAAACTCTAGTGTTTGGTGGATGTCAGTGATGAAGTGGTTTTGGGAAGGACTCTAGCTGCTGAGACGGGCTTATTTCCCCTACAAACCTATAAATGGCCTGCCATGTTGTCGTTAGAAGAGATGGATGTGGGGAAGGAAGTGGTCCGGTGCCAAACCATGATCCACACTGGCGGGAAACACCCTAGCTGGGACTAGGGCTGAAACGACGCATCAGCGTAATCGAAAATATGTCAATTTGCAAGGAATGCATCAATGCGTTTTCAAGACTTACAACCAAATTCTAGTCAAACCTGGATGTATGAACAAAACTACAATGAACAGTTAGTTGTCTGTCCTGTGTTAATCATGAGAGGTTTAGTTTACTCACAGAGATGGAGAAATGAGTCACGTTCATCCAAATATCCACTGGAGCTGTTATGGGCGCGAGACATGTGGCTTAAAATATTCTGCACTTGGTTACAAAGCAATTATTTAAAAGATCTGATGGATAAACTCGCACCTTGATTGGATTCACATATTTAATAACACACCGTCAATTGTGATAAAACTTCCCAGCATTATAGACATTTTTGATATGGTTACACTGTGGTTACATGAGTTAGAATACAGTTGTGTATTATGAGGTGATTCGTGATTATGGGGTGAGTTTCGCACCAAAATAAAATATCGTTTGGCCAGCCTAGAAACAGGACGCTCGTCCTAAAAATAATTAGACGAGCGTTTTCTGAATCCAGATCACAGCCTTCACGACGGGGGCCTTCCGTTTTCCACGATCTCCATGGTGGGGAGAAACCGTACTCATCCCGTATTTACAGTCCCACAGTCTCGAATTATTCAAAAAGAACATCGTGGGGCTGAATGATAAGAGGGCAGCCCAAGCCATCAAGCTACTCATATCGCCAGTCTCAAAAACAGAGAGTTGCAACCCACACCCCTCCACAGAAAGATCGGGGGTCGGGGCGAACCTCGGTGCTTCAGGGCTCAGTGAGCTCCGACGAGCGAAATTCCCAGCTGCCGCCTGGCAACGGTACGGCACGGGAGAGCTCACCCCCTCAAGTGAAGGTGCTACAGCTGTCAGGTTGGTCGATCCCTGCCGGTCATCCGCTTCAGGGCCCCGAACTGGCTCCTCTAATAATACCAGAGGCCAGCCTCTAGAGGCTGGTTCCCTTAGTAGATTTTCTGGTAGCGTGGAAACTTCTACCAAATATCTCAAAATGGGTCCTGCAGATTGTAGAGAAAGGTTACAGAATCCAGTTCGGTTCTCGTCCGCCTCGTTTCAACGGGATCATCCCCACACTAGTGGGGCCCGAGCAGGCTCTGGTAATGGAACAAGAA
>NW_015544159.1:504041-508997 GCF_001515605.1 Sinocyclocheilus anshuiensis
CACACTTTTGTCCGTTTTTACAACCTAGACCTGGCATCTACCCCAGGTTCCCAAGTTCTCTCTTCGTGATGTGCTCGCAAGATACACACACAGGCAGGGACTTGGTAGTATGGCGCAGTGGGTATTCTCATTCCCAAAGCGACTTCAACGCAGCTCGAGTTCCTGAAGGGGAACGTCTCTAGGTTACGTAACCATGGTTCCCCGAGGGAACAAGACGCTGCGTCTCTTTGCATTACTCCCTGCATCCCTCTAGGCGCTACTTCATCGAAGCTGGTTTGCACTCTGCCGGATGCGCTTTTATACTTTCTGGTGCTTACGTCACCCCGCTCGTGACGTCTCGCTACTCCATTGGACTGATTTGACACGTGCTTCAGAACGCGGTCACGCAAGGGCGTTCCCAAAGTGACTTCGACGCAGCGTCTCGTTCCCTCGGGGAACCATGGTTACATACGTAACCTAGAGACGTTCTTATTTATTGGTAGGTTACCTAAAGGATTATTCGACTAATAATCAATTAACGAGAAAAACTATTGAAAAATGTGTTGACTAATTGAAAAATGATCGTTAGTTAGTTGTAGCCCTAGCTGGGATTGAACACAGGTTCACGTTTGAAGCTTGAGAAAGCATCTCTCCAACTGTTGCCCTTGACCAAGTCAAGCACCCAAACGGACAAAGCCAGTGAAGACCAGTGTTGGGGGAAACGCATTACAAGTAACGTCAGTTATATAACCAGATTACTTGTTTAGTGTTTACATTTGCCAGAAACATAACTTTTTTAATTAAAAACAAAGGAAGCCCAGCCCAGATTTAACACTAGAACTAGCGGAATTCTTTAACTACTAGAATGGCCACAGCGGTCATTCTGACCATTCATAGACTGAACTGAATGACATTTTTGTCATATCATATTTACATTCGAAGCTTCTTTTGAGTTTTTACAATGAAGCTTTGAATGTCTGTTTTCATATTTTATGACGTCATCACCCTAAAAAATACGATATTTTTTTGTAATATTTAATTGTGTAAGAGCTAAGTAGACCGCTCCCGAATGTCCGCGTCTTGCTTTGTGTCCGGCAAGCGGGAGAAAAAAAGTTTTTCACCAATGATTATATACATCTTTTTTCAATACATTTTTACTTTTGTACTTTACAACGCTCTGGAGTTATTGGAAATGTTTGGATCAGATGAATTGGAAACAATTCTATGCAGCCACCACTGGAATCGTGATCCATGAATACATGTATCTGTACTGATAGTATAGGTAGGCCTAATAATAAACATCGTCACTGTCGCTAAAAATAAATGCCTAATTACTTTGTTTTATTTCACAATATCAGTCTTGTCGGGGCTCAAATTAGCCTATATGCTTTAGCTATAGCATTACACTAGCATAAAAATAATAATAGCCATTATTATTATGATTATTATTATTATTATGGCTATTATTGATAACAGCCAGGCTATAGTCTTCCAGCCAAGCATACCTGGAGCCATGGCAGATTGAATGACAGCAGTTGTTGTATTGGAGGTGTCCAGCCGGCTTTTTACGAACAGGAATTTTAGCTTAGCAATAGAATATAAAAACAACTAGAACAAAAGTTGCTAGGCAACAGTGACGTGCGTCTTCGACCGCGGGAAAAAAGTCGCAAAAGCAGAAATTATACGCCTTCTGTAATGCGAACGGTGAATTTGACTGCTTTGGCCATTCAAGGTAGAAATACTGAGAACTCTTTTGTGTTTTGTAATTTTAATAAAATAACAATGTTATAATAAAATATACACACATTTAGGAAAAGTCAGGGTTTTATAGTTATATGGGTTTTATTTCAACAAAGTTATTACATTTTAAAATTTAAAAACGGTCAAAATGACTGCCTTGGTAGTTCTAGTGTTAAAATGTAACGCAAAAGTAACGTAACACATTACTTTCCATAAAATTAACTAATTAGGGAGTAAAGCAATATTGTAATGCATTACTTTTTTAAAGTAACTTTCTTCAACACTGGTGAAGACCTCAAGACAAGACAATCTTGGGCAGTTCAGTAGGTCTCAGTTTCAAATACAGAAATGGATGCTGCTCCTAACTCAAAGAATGAGGACAAAACTAATAACTCAGATCAAATGCAGCCTACTAATTGACAGAGCTGGCTCAAGTACGAGGCAAATCTAATCATCAAGCAAGGGTCACTTCGGTCAGTTTTGTGGCTCTAATTGGACGCAGAGAGGATGATCAGAGAGCACACGGGACATTTAACAAGAGCCAGAGGATAGCATGGTCAGATGAAGATGATGAGTTGATGCAAGGCATGTTGAATTTTGGGATATAAATGGATGCCCTTCAACCCTTTATCCTTGCAGTCAAACAACAGGTCAGTTTACTCCCCAAAAGCCTCCAACAAACCCACATCTAGCCTGACACCAAAACCCACACTTTTTCCAGCCTATCTTGCCTAGATCAATAGTTTTGCCACCCAACCGTCACTCAAACATAGCCACAATTACTCACCCAATCCAAGCTTTCCACCTTTGTCTTCTCCACTATTGTGGACACTCAAAGGAAGCTTCAATGCTAAACCATGTTTGGCTTGGTCACCTATTGAGCCAGCAACTTCATCGAGGTCTGACAGTTAATCTATCCTGCAACCAATGTGGTAACCTCCAGTGTGCACTCGATCAACATCAGGGTCCCCCAATACCTAATATTCACTATACAAAGAGGAGCACAAGAACCATACTGAGGTGCTAATGTAATAATGATCAACGTGTAATAGTCTTCAATGCCTTACAGGAGTAAATAATGGTGAAAGGCTCTTGATGTAATTGTTTCTTTTTTCAATAAAATACTTTTCAGTATCATAACTCCAGCCATTTGAAGAAATCGTTGAGACAAGTGCTAAATGAAATCATCCTTGAGGTTACAGGTTGATTTTTTTCCCTACCACTGCATTTTTCAGCTGTGAAAATGGGCATTCCAGATTATGCGTATCTTGATTGAAATGCAGTAGTAGCATGTGAGTAGTTTTATACACAATTCACAGATATTGCATTCATAAATGAGTACTATCAAAGCAACAACCTGAGAGATGATTATAATAGTGCTTGAAATCTCACAGGCTAAAATGAGTCATGCTTAGGTGTAATACATGCAAATTCAATATGAATGCTTATTTAATATAATTTGGAGGAAAAAAAAAACTGATTGCCAAATCTAATTCATTCACCAACATGCAATAAATAAATAATATCAGTAAATCTCTCAAAATATCAGATACATTGACCTTTTTTTTATGACAAAACAAGGTTAGTTCAGGTTTTAAAATGTCATATGGTGTGACTCCACAAGAAATTAGTGAATTAATAATTCATTATTAATCATTCTTTTTTTTTTTTTACTACACACAGAATACATTTTTTTTTTATATATATTTTTATACAAGTACTTTCAACATCTATTTGGTCTCAGACCCTGCATAGTTCTTGTATTCTGGATGAAGCACAGCAAAATGGAACAGAATGCAGACTATTCACAAAGTGCATGTTTAAATAAAAAAGTACCTTTTAAAATGATACAATCATGGAGACCCAACACAATGGCAAACAACTAAAAATGTTTACATTGACCAATGATGACAAAATGTGCAAACTGAGAACATGCAGCCCTTTGACAGAGATAAAAAGCATGCTTAAGTTGCTTCTTTTAATTTATTCCCTTTAATGTACTACCATTACAGCCATTAGTTTAAAAACTCCAAAATTAGTTAACGTCAGGAATCATTTAGTCAGTTACTGAATTACTAATTGACCATCCCAAGTAGATGGTGTCTAAAGTTTTCACTTAGTACTTGCCCATGTATTTATATTGAAATTATAAACATGTATTGTAAATAAACATGTATTGTAAAAGTGTAACTAAGTGCTTTAAACAAAAGACAGAAAGAAGGAAAGCGAGAGAAAAATCTGTCTCCTCAGAGCAAACATTTTACACATAAAACATTTATCACTATTTCCTTGTGACAACTCTGATTACAGTTTGAGCTTTCCAAAGTTGACACATTTTTAGTCAAAACGATGATCCTTTATGTGGCATAGCTTTCAAGGTGTTTTAAAGATAATGTGTGGATCTCAGAGACGGGAGGATGGAATGAGTGAAAATGGGGTATCATCTGTAATTTGAGGTAAAGGCAGCATCTCATTGCATACATTAAAGAGGATAATACTCTTGGATGAATATGATTATTCTTTACTCTAATAATTGCGTAGAGATTCACAGCTTTAGGAGTGAAATTTCAAGGTAAATTGCAAAAGAAGAGATTACTACAAATCCTGCCAACTTATAAAAGCTCTGAAATAAGCCTAAGAGAAGCGATTTTCCTTAATTTGACTAAGCAAACACTTCTCAAACTTCTGGACAAACGCTCAACTATCTCATCTATTTCTGCAGTGATGTGGTAATAAAGACAAACAGAGAGAAGAGATTCGCTCATACTAAAATCAAATTCTACGCTGAGATAATCTCCAAACATTGAAAAACAAAGACAGAAACAGTCAAATTTATAACACTTTCTGCACTGCAAATATACAATTTTGTTCCAAATGTACCATTTTGAATACAAAAAAATATATATATATATATATTATTTTAAATATGCAAAAGTATGGTATGATTATATGTTAAATCATGAAATCAAAATTATTTTCGTTTTCTCAATTCTGGTATATACTGTATATTTAAAAAAAATTAAAACTATATATTGGAGTACTACTATTTTAGTTTTTCTATTTCAAAATTTAACGTTTAATTCAATGTGTTAATTGCTGATTCTTTGCAACTGTTTGTGAAATTTACTAGCAATTTATTAGTTTGTTGGGATATATATATATATATATATATATACAGCAAAAGTAAATAAATAAATAAAAAAAAATATATATATATATATATACAGTGGGTACGGA
>NW_015544159.1:509521-522401 GCF_001515605.1 Sinocyclocheilus anshuiensis
TGCACAATTAATTAAACTTCTAATCGCGATTACAATTATGGATGCCACAATTACGTAATTGTTCAAAGTGGCAATTAATCGTTCAAAGTCCACTTATGTTTTTCTGTGTGCTTAAGATGCGTTTTTTTCTTTCTACATGTTATCTTAAGGTTTTTTTCATTGTTTTAATTTTAGTTTTAGTATAACATTATAATATCATTCATATTTTTACTTTTTTTTATAATTTAAAGAAGAAACCAATCCGATGTATATTTGATATTTGAGGCTTAATACTATATAAAAGCACTAAAGGTTTTTCAGTTAGTGTTTTCAGCTTGTTTATTGATGCAATTGCATCAATCAATGGTATAAACATCATTCAATGTAAATTGTGATAATCGTAATTAATAATCGCAATTACAATTTCAAGGGAAGGTGCATCAAACAATGGTATAAACATCATTCAATGTAAATTGTCATAATCGTAATTAATCATCGCAATTACAATTTCAAGGAAATAATCGACAGTTATGATTTTTGTCATAATCGTGCAGCCCTAGTTCAAAGGCAAATGCAGCTCTCAGTCTTCTACTGAAGCCTTCTTATAGCCCCTCAATATTTGAGCACACAGATACAGAGAGCAGATGAAGAGAGGATGGAATGACAATACTTGAAAGGCCCATCAAAGTAGCAGCGTACTGTACACCATCTGTGCATCTGCGCCCTGGTGAGGTGTGCCATGGGAGGTCTAAGGTAAGTGTGAAGAACAAAAATTGCTTTCATCAGTGCAACATACACACCGTTTTGTCCACAAATGTTCTCCAATGGATTTGAACAAATCTGTTCACATCCATCACTGTCAATTAGCACACAATGAGGGAAATCACACAGGAGAGCTGCGGCACTTTTGTACGCTGTATTTCAATCTACCTCTTATTAACTAGCTACCCACAGTCCAGTTTAACCACATAATGACTGATCTGAAACACCAATTTACATACTCACAGTACAGTAAGCCATTTGTCATTGAGCACAAACACGCCTCTTTTAAATGTAAATTAAGATCATTACTATAAAATGATGGCAAGAAAACACATCTTTTTATCCTTGCGTTTCCAATTTAGTCTGATTCTCAACAATTGACTCTAATGAACCAGTTATTTTTAGTGAATCCGAAACATACAGCACAACCAGTGTAGTCTGATTCAAACACAAAAACTATTCTTTTGATCAAGTCCTTCATCTCAAGACCAATCATTTAAAAACACTCAAACACAGGAGTTACAGTTCAGTCTGTCGAAGTCTTCACTGAACTCACTAAATATGTCAGAGAAGCTACTGAATCAATATTCAAGTTCTGTATAGTACAGTACGCTACTTAGCAATACTGGAAAATAGAGATTGCTTCAAAGCAGCTTCACAGTATTAAACAGTACAGTAACAAAATAAATGATGCAAACTTAAAAAATTAGGCAATTCCAAAATACACAATTCATGTCACTATTTGGCTCCAGTCAGTTCAGTGTTGGTTCAGTTCAGATCAAATAACTGTGTGAAGTTCATTCATCATAAAACGAGTTCAAATGAGCAATAAGCAGCTCTACTGAAATCAACAGTGTCATTATTCAGCTCAAGTCATTCAAAATTCATTTCAGTTCAATAACAGTATCGACGTTGCAAAATTCATGAATCATGAACAAATTCAATTCAGCTAAAAAGCAGGTTTACACAAGACAATCATGTCATTATTTAGATCAAGTCAGTTCCATTTGTTATCAACACAACTTGAACTGAATATACTCAAATGAATCATAAATGAATCAAAATATATCAAAATCACAATCAAATCGAATCAAAAGCTTCTGAACTAGAATCCTCCACAACCAAACTCTCACAACATATTCGCATGATTGGGAATTGCAACATATTTTATGGACATGTTTATGCCGTTACCTGATTGGTGGAAGTTAATCAGCACCAAAACAACAAAAACCATGGCAGTAAATGAGCATTGAGCGGGAACAATTCATTTTTAGTGAACGGTCCACCTCAGATTCTTAAACAGTTAATCTGAGCTAAACCAAAAATTGGCAGACTTGAATTTCATGATTAAACTCAAGTGCTGTTCTGAATTCTGACCACGCTCTTTCAAAACGACTGTCCTTCATTTTAGTTTAATGAAATGCAGATACAAAAGAAAAGAAACGAACAATGTAGACCTACCATTAGGACTCTCCTCATCTATGGCTACAATGGTTGCAGGCGGGCCTGTTCTGGAGAGCTTGCACTCTGTAAAACAAGGACACAGAATGAATGGGAAAAAAGGAAGAGAAAAAAAGAGACATCAGAATTTCATCAAGTCTAGACCGCAGCGTAACTCATACTAAACAAGACATTTCAATTTCAGCTCATATTAAGTCACACAATCTGCACATAAAAATGGATCTACGCGTACTGTAACCTACCCACTACCGGGACCGGGGGACCACAAGTCAAAGAGAGATTTACAAAATGACTTCTTTATGTGTATAGAGAGAGCTGTTACCACTGGGGTTGTGAAGGGTTAATAGAGTTGTGCTCTCATGCCCGATGAGAGAACAAAAGAGGAAAAGAAAGATAAGATACATCGTCTTACCCTCATACTGCCAGTCTGGAGTCACGGATAGTGTCATCGGCAGAGAGCAGGAGAACGATAGAGTGACAGAGAGGTGGGGAGAGACAGAAGAAAAAAGAAGCACAAAATAAAATTTTCCACCGATGCTCGTAATATAAATAACCAAAGAGAAAGAGACATATACATGGAGAAATTCAGAAGACAAGCAGTGTTACTAGCAAGTGGTGTTCACTCGAGTACATTTATTTTCTGGTGGTCCTGAAAATGATCATGATTTTGCAAAGTAGGAAATGTTGCTGAAAGAACATTCTGGTCAAACGAATAAAGTTCTAGGTCTATCTTTAACCATTAACTACCATTAAAATCAAAGGGAAACGATCAGTTACCCTAACTTAACCCTGAAAACTGACTGGTTGAAAGAAATGAGGACATTGCTTTAGGCTAAATTAAAGTAAGCAGACCACAAACAGTTTTGGATAACATTTGTGTCAAACAAATAGAATCCTAAACCCACTCCTAACAATTAACAACCCTTAAAATCAACATGGGCTCTGTGAAACAATGTTCCTCTACCCACATTTTTGCAAAAACTTACGTATACATATAATTCACTGCAGTTTCCAGCTGAAAGAAACATTAGTGGCAGTAAAATAACATCAACTTTTATTTTGCTTCATGCAAATTATAATTACAGTGCAGAATATAAATTAATAAGTCGTGGCCTAATGGTTAGAGAGTCGGACTCGTAACCCAAAGGTTGCGGGTTCGAGTCTCGTACCGGCAGGGATTGTAGGTGGGGGGAGTGAATGTACAGCGCTCTCTCCCACCTTCAATACCACGACTGAGGTGCCCTTGAGCAAGGCACCGAACCCCCAACTGCTTCCCGGGCGCCGCAGCAAAAAAGGCTGCCCACTGCTCCGGGTGTGTGTGTGTGCACTTTGGATGGGATAAATGCAGAGCACTAATTCCGAGTATGGGTCACCATACTTGGCCACATGACACTGCACTTCACACTAGCCAGCCAAACTTTTTAAAGACATATTTTCAAACATTTCAATCTCGATTCCCACTGGTTGTACACTATTTTAATCCAATACCACCAAAAATGTTGATCCATGAATGTCCTACTTGGCAAAATCATGGTTACAAAGCAACTGGACATCAAAGTGTCCATGATTTTGCCAATTAAGAAAAAATTTACCCATATCTATATCTTTTTGTTTGTTTGCTTTTTTTGGTCCTGGTACAGCACTCCTGTCAAAAAAAACATATCCCTAAACAGTACATGCCTTCACTTAACTTAAGTCTAAATATTTGATGGATATTATGATCATTTTGAAATCCTAACCTCAGCCCTAACCCTCTCAATTCCAGTCCTCGTGACCCACCGCTCTGCATATTTTGCATGTCTCTCAAAATTTAACACACCTTATTCAAATCACCAGCTCGTTATAAGAGAGCTCCATGCATGAACTGTGTTCCAATGGACACTGTCCCTACACAGTGTTCACTGCTCCCTATTCCCTGAGCACGGGAAATATGTTGAAGTTTACTTCACTTCGGAAACATTCATTCACTGAATTGCGCTACTTTCCTGCCTGTAGCGTCTTCACACACAGACAAAACTTACTAGAGAAGTGTAAAGTGTGACATAATATACAACTGTAAATAAATACAATTTCAATTCACGTCTCGCACACTTTAATGCTCTTTGAATGGAACATATACAATCCCTTCAAACTGGAATCATGGTGGAATATCCTGTGAATATCCACTTCGCAGGGTCGAATAGAAGTGATAAGAGAAACTTACAAAATGTGCACAAGCACAGGAAAATTATAACAATGTTCTTCAAACCCTGATGAAAATCAACTGGCTGAAAATATACACCTATTCCAAACCCTAACCTTAACGATTTACTCTAAATTCAAATGACAGTCAAACACAATCCAACTAATACTTGTTTTAGCTTTAACGTAGACCTGCATTTTGCGCTCTATTTTAGCCCAGCATTGCAGGAACTGACTATCTGCTCTCTTGATTTACACTGGCAAGCAATGAGACAGTGAACGCGCTGCTGTCCTTGAGTGACTGATTTGATTAACATGCTCCTTCATGGTACGCAAGACGAGATCTACGACTGCCAGTGGTTGCTGTTGTTAGCAGGAGGAATCCGGTATCAACCCACTGGCTTTTCTCCGCCGGTCTCTTCTCCCTGCGTACCTTTATCCTGAAATTAATGGCAAGTTATGAGAAGACGACAGTAGAATATAAATCATACAAAATCGACACCATGAATTCTGCAACACAGATCAGTGATTATGATCAAAATGGGCTTTCTTTGAGGGCGCTACACAAAGTGAGGACAAGTAGAAAATGTATTGTCCCGTTACGCAAAGGTTAATAGAGTGGGGGAACTATGACGTCAGAATCCAGAAGTGTAATTCGCCGTGGGTTCCTTCGAGATTTTCCTATGGGGTTTTTCAATTAATGAGTAAAATAAAGCTTGCGGTAAACATAACTTGACGATACTTTTATGTTTTGTTCTACAATGTAAACTGCACACACTTACAGCCCAAACGTTCTTATCTCGTTGCCTATTAAAAACATACGTTTTCAAAAATGAACATAAATCCTTCAAAATTTGGGTTTTGGGTATGGATGCGTGTAATTTGCGTTGTAGAACAAAACGTAAAAGTATCGTCAAGTTATGCTTACCGCAAGCTTTATTTTACTCATTAATTGAAAAACCCCATAGGAAAATTTTGAAGGAACCCGCAGTGAATTACTCTTCCGGATTCTGACGTCATAGTTCCCCCACTCTATAGTTTGAAGAGCAAATGAAGGTCAAGTCTACAGTAAAAGTTCCCCGGATCAGTTTTCTGTGTTGCGATGACGACCGTTTTCATCTTTGCTTGCGTCTCCATGGCACGTCTCTGGCCTGCCACTCATGAATTATAGATTGATAGCATCTGTGTGGCTTTACGTAACATCAGAAGTGCTGACACATTAAACCAAGGCGGTCTCTCTTAGCAACTGGGCCTATGATGGTGAGCAGGGTATCAAAGGAAAGACCAACTATCTTGTGTCGCCATTAAAGTTTCATGGCTGTGGGGCCCCTTTTTATATTGAGCAAAGGAAAACCATGACTCAGGCATAGCCTTTGTTTATATGAAAATATTTTTTGTCTTAATTATTTGTTTAGATTTAGGGTTTGTTTTAAAATGTCAATTTAGTTTAGTTTTTTTTACATATTTTTGTTTAACAAAGACATGTGCAGCATTTTGTCCAAGCAATAATAAAAGGACACCTTGTCATTTATAATTTGTCTTAAATCTAATTTTATTTAGAAAACATCGTGAGAAAATCGAATCGTGAAATCAGTATAGTGAATCTAATCGAATCGTGAGTTGAGTGAATCGTTACATCTCTAATGATAAATGATGTTTACAGATGTTATACTTTCTATTGAGCATTAGAAATACAGAACTATGGCAATGGGCGTTTTGTTTCCAACATGCGCTGTATGCATTAGACCAATCACAACAGACTGGGCCATCTGACCAATCAGAGCAGGGTAGGCTCAGGGAAAGGAGGATTTGATAGAGAATGAATCTTAGAACTGCTTCGAATGAATTGTTTGAAAAACGATGGAAAATGAGGTGATAATAAATGCATATTTTGACCTTGCATGCATGTAAACCTATTGTAGGAGACTCCAAAAACAATATTAGGAACCTTAAAAATGGCATAATAGGGGCACTTTATCTACTTTAGTTGAAACTTGATGTACTAAAATAATTAAAATAAAATTAATAGAATCTACAAAAAATAAATATGTCAAAAACAAAAGCATACAAAAATATTAAAACTTTAACTAAAATTAAAATGAAAATGGAAAATAGAAAAATAAAAACTATTTTAAAGGGGTCATATGATGTTGCTAAAAAGAACATTATTTTGTGTATTTGGTGTAATGAAATGTGTTTATGCGGTTTTTAGGTTAAAAAACATTATTTTCCACATACTGTACACTATTGTTTCTCCTCTATCTATGCCCCGCCTTTCTGAAACGCATCGATTTTTACAAAGCTCATCGGTCTGGAAAGCGAGGTGTGCTCTGATTGGCCAGCTATCCAGTGCGTTGTGATTGGCCGAATACCTCAAGCGTGTGACGGAAATGTTACGCCCCTCACCATACTGTGATGGAGCGACGAGACAAAAACATTAAAAAACCCATTATAAACGAGGCATTTGTTGCACCCAGTGGGGACATAATTACGGATTATAATGACTTATACTGTCTTTTTGCGCGTTGTGTGCATCGCGCCGCGTAAAAATAAAACCATGTCTGCATTTGTGATCGGAGAAATGACAAACAACAAGCGCTACTCTAGTTCCCCCACTCTATAGTTTGAAGAGCAAATGAAGGTCAAGTCTACAGTAAAAGTTCCCCGGATCAGTTTTCTGTGTTGCGATGACGACCGTTTTCATCTTTGCTTGCGTCTCCATGGCACGTCTCTGGCCTGCCACTCATGAATTATAGATTGATAGCATCTGTGTGGCTTTACGTAACATCAGAAGTGCTGACACATTAAACCAAGGCGGTCTCTCTTAGCAACTGGGCCTATGATGGTGAGCAGGGTATCAAAGGAAAGACCAACTATCTTGTGTCGCCATTAAAGTTTCATGGCTGTGGGGCCCCTTTTTATATTGAGCAAAGGAAAACCATGACTCAGGCATAGCCTTTGTTTATATGAAAATATTTTTTGTCTTAATTATTTGTTTAGATTTAGGGTTTGTTTTAAAATGTCAATTTAGTTTAGTTTTTTTTACATATTTTTGTTTAACAAAGACATGTGCAGCATTTTGTCCAAGCAATAATAAAAGGACACCTTGTCATTTATAATTTGTCTTAAATCTAATTTTATTTAGAAAACATCGTGAGAAAATCGAATCGTGAAATCAGTATAGTGAATCTAATCGAATCGTGAGTTGAGTGAATCGTTACATCTCTAATGATAAATGATGTTTACAGATGTTATACTTTCTATTGAGCATTAGAAATACAGAACTATGGCAATGGGCGTTTTGTTTCCAACATGCGCTGTATGCATTAGACCAATCACAACAGACTGGGCCATCTGACCAATCAGAGCAGGGTAGGCTCAGGGAAAGGAGGATTTGATAGAGAATGAATCTTAGAACTGCTTCGAATGAATTGTTTGAAAAACGATGGAAAATGTGTTATGCAAATTCATCTCCTCCGCATGTAGCCATTTTGGAGAGTATCCGCCGGACGTAAACAGCATATGTTGTTCTGCGTATGTCGTTCAGATCAAATCACAACAATGTAGGAAACAGATCCGGCGTGACGCAGCTGACACAGAACAGTATACGTTGTTCTCAAAATTGGGGCCAAGCCCTGGTACCCTCTTGGTGCTTTGTGAGTGTCGTGAGGTCATCGACCCTGCCCGTATTCCAGCTGAACTGCTGCGGCCAGATGGAGAAGAGTCATGGAAAGTTGTAGTGGCACCTGTCGATGCTTCAGCCTCTGAGTTTTCCAAGAAATTGTCAAAGTTCTTAATTGATGAGGGAAAGTCTATGACTGATATACAGGCCTCATTCTCTCCACAGAGTTCCAGTTCCCCTGAGTCCATTATACGTGCCGTGGGTGAACTTCTGGAGAAGACAACAAAACCATCAGGTGAAACTAATGCTTATCGACGACTACGTATCTTTTCTGGCACTGTTCCAATACCGACTGGAGAGGAAAGTCTAGAAAACTGGATAGAACAGGCCAGATTAATGACTGAGGAATGTGAGTGTTCTGAGAAGGAAAAACGTGAAAGGGCCAGCCCTTGACATTATCAAAGCTGTTCGATTTTCAAGTCCTGAGGCCAGTGCTTCTCAATATCTTGAAGCGTTAGAAAACACATTTGGAACCTCTGAGTCAGGGGAGGATCTATACTTTGCCTTTCGCCTCTTACGTCAATTCCCCGGGGAAGCTTTGTCTGACTTCCTGTGTAGGATGGAGAAATCCTTAACGAAAGTGGTGCAGAGAGGAGGATTGAGTCGCCAGATGATGGACAGAACAAGGGTTGAACAGCTGAATAGATGTTCGCTGGGGGAGAGAGGGGAGAAACCAAGAGAGAGAGGAGTGATAACCTCTGGATAAGTGGGACAAAAACATTGGTTTAGGTGTAATAAGTGTTGTGTAGGCTTTCGTTCAATTTTGTGTGTGTTTGATACTCAAATAATCATTATTGCATTAGCACATGCATGAAGCCTAACAGCTTCCATGAAGCATTTGAGACTGCTCTGATCTGACGGCTTTGTAATAATTACTGAAGCTGTGATTACAGTACTTAACAACTCTTTGCTGACTGAATCATCTCATTGATGATCATACATGTTACGTGACACCCCCTGGGTGGAATGGTTTTTAATGAAGGGAATGGTTTTCTTTGAAGAAACATCTTAGAGAAGCTAACATGATACTCTAATTACTGTACATCTAGCTCAGATAGCATGCATTGCAAATTATCAACAATTAACAACAATTTTCTTTTTCTTTTTTTGGGGAAGAATAAACTGCTTCTGTCATTTTTGTCCAAAAAAAATGCAAACCAAAACACTTTAAATTGAAAATACTTTAAATTTCTGAAAAAATATTCTATGCAGTAGAGTTCTTTTTCAAATTAGTTCTGACCAAGCAGGACTGGGCGATATGACAACAAAAAAAAAATATATATCATATTAATCACTGATATGAAAAATTATCATAATTTTGATGACGTGTGTCTTCAGCACAGTTTGCACTGCAGGCTGCAATTATTAATAATATTATTTTTTTGCCTCTTAGAAATGCACAATAAAATAATAAAAATTGCAACAACCTCATTTTTTATAATGTGAAATTTAATTAATCTGTCTGTTTTGAGTCTTATTAAAATGAACCATTGATCTTCCATAGTAGTATACATTTAGATCATGATAACCACAGTTAAAACCACACATATAGCACCTCAATACCGTGGTAACTATATTGTTTCTAGGTGTTTGTATGAAAAACAGTAGTCTAAATACATTTAGTATAAATGCACAAATGCTATAGCTTAATCAAAAAAAAATAATTTTATTATATTCCATTACTCCTATTATACATTTAATACATGTCTACAGTAATAATATAATAAATATCCCACATTTCTGTCACAATACCATGGTGCAGTTAGTGTTAATACAGTAAATCTATGGTAAACGATGGCGATTTGTAGATTGAAAACCCTTCTGACTGCCTCGTTGTGCACAGAGTTTCTCCTGTCAGCACTGATTCATCTGGCTTTAAACTAGTTTAAATCAGAGAGTCATTTGTGTTCTCTTCTGAATTCAAGCACTTCATACTGTTAACAGTGCTGTTTAGTGGTCGCGTGAACGAGACTTATCAGCGAGTAAACTCATCTGCTCTAGTAAGTTAATGCACAAATGCTATAGCTTAATCAAAAAAAAAAATTTAATTATATTCCATTACTCCTATTATACATTTAATACATGTCTACATTAATAATATAATAAATATCCCACATTTCTGTCACAATACCATGGTGCAGTTAGTGTTAATACAGTAAATCTATGGTAAACGATGGCGATTTGTAGATTGAAAACCCTTCTGACTGCCTCGTTGTGC
This sequence comes from Sinocyclocheilus anshuiensis, assembly GCF_001515605.1. Lineage (NCBI taxonomy): Eukaryota > Metazoa > Chordata > Actinopteri > Cypriniformes > Cyprinidae > Sinocyclocheilus > Sinocyclocheilus anshuiensis. Next base: position 519,805 of record NW_015544159.1, read on the forward strand.
ACAGAGTTTCTCCTGTCAGCACTGATTCATCTGGCTTTAAACTAGTTTAAATCAGAGAGTCATTTGTGTTCTCTTCTGAATTCAAGCACTTCATACTGTTAACAGTGCTGTTTAGTGGTCGCGTGAACGAGACTTATCAGCGAGTAAACTCATCTGCTCTAGTAAGTTTGCGCTGCGCTGCTGTTTGAACTTTGAGCAGAGCGGATATATGCTCTGTGTGGTGCGGTTCAAATGAGTAGTGCTGTTTATTTCCGTTTTTGGTGCATAAACATTATATCGAACATTTATTGAACTCACGGTATTGTAATTCACAAAGTGAGCGGTCTAGTTTAGTTATGCCGCACTACTTTGCTTCCTTGGGCTGCAAAAAAACTTACAGTATATTTAAATGACATTTAAGTGGTTGTGTAATCAGATTATTTTACAAAATGTTTCACAATTCATATTCCCTTTTTAATAATTGTAAAGCATTAGGATACGCAAATACTGTCATCAGTGATTTGTTAATAGTGACAGACCACTTACAGCATTTTTGAAACAGACAGACAGACAGACAAGACAGACAAACAGATAGACAAAGTCAGACAGACCATTGAGTATTATTTATTTTATTTTTACCCTGCATTTTCTAAAAGTGGCCCCTGAGCTGTGGAATTTGAGTTTCTCTGGTATATGGTTTTACTGCCCCAGGGTTTCTGAAGAATATCTAGAACAATAAAAGGACAGTGCAATGCGGGAATGACATCCACGTCAACACATTGCAGCACATGGCTGCTTGTCAGGCGGGACACATCCATCACAGCTAAGGTCAAAGTTCTCAACTTCTACCTTCTGAGTGGGATTGATGTCTCCACGGGGAGCCATTCAGTACTGTCTGCTGATCGTCCCTTTTCATGTCTCCTATACATCAATCTGCCCTTGTGCTTAAGTCACAGCTCTCGGCAGAAAGTAAGTGTGAAGATAACCACACTCAGCAAAAACTTCCAATCACTTTAATTTGTTTTGAATGGGAAAGTACCAAAGTTTTTATAAGTGTTTTCAAATTTTAATTGAAACCATTCTGGGTTTTACTGCAATGCAGGACGCACTGATTGGAAGGACGATATGGAGGGAATGCACACGTACAATAATGAACTGGTTTTTACTCATTACGTATCCCATAACTTTAAACCACAAGCCAAATTTACTTTAAATTACTTTTAAGTGGCTATATAAAGACTGACCTCTTTTGCATCGAAAAATCTCTCATCACCAACTCCAATGGGTCTGCATCATATTATGCATTATGAACAGCTCTGACCTGATACAATATAAGCATGTTGACTCGCACCGTGTGGCATCCCTGAAGGGAAACATTATTGCAATTCTAATGACCACTGAAATGTTTTGCAATGAGGCATGTCTGAGCTGCGAATTCGTATAGCCTGATGAAAAATGGATGAGATTATATTTCTTGGAATGAATCTCGGCCTTGTCCTTAGTTAGCATTCAGTGGACACCATGCCTAGCTGACCTACTCTGGCTGAACCATGTCCCTGAACAGAGCGGGCACATCTGAATCTTCGGGGGCGAGAGAGAGCAAGCGCTTGGGAAGCTGGACTGCCGAACTCTAGTGGTCATGGTTCAAGTGAGAATAGAGCGCATGAGGCCAACTCCGCTATCAACTTTAGTCTGTTACTCTAATGGTATTCTTGAACACTGCAATATGGGAGGTGTCAGCTGTTCAGTTCAAGTCCGCAAGGATAAGAATCCACCAGAGAACATGCAAAAGCTAATAGAATCAAAACATAGTGGACCAAAAGGTCAAGATTGAGCTACTTAGCATGGTCCTGTTAGCACCTGCAACTAACCTGCTCTAAAAAGCATTTTTCTCAAAGTAAATTTAGGCATATACTTTTCAATAATATACCAGCTGAGCTACTGCCATCGAGATGAACGGGAATGCTTAGAAACAGCTCTCTCTAGACCTTCTTGCAATGGACAGGAACCTCAGGGGAGTGAGAGATCCTTTAAGAGATAAAGTCAGGAAAAAGTAGAGTCTGCTCTTGGAATGACAGTAAATGATCCTCACTTTTGGTTTTGCCTGATTCTAAAGCTGCCATCAAGCTGAATGAGTTTTGGTGTCTATTGGAATGCAGCTCCATTTCAGTTCAGCTACACCAAGGAGCAAAAGCTTTGAGATCTATCTTATTTTTCATAATGTACGTCACCTTTTTATCATCTGAAACATCAAAAAATGAGATAGGAGGAAAAATGCTTTCCCATTCTCTCATAAAAGTATTGCATTCCTCCAAGCAACTTTGCATTCTCTCGCAGAACATTTGCGTTCTTTCAGAAACATATTGCATTCCCCCAAGAAACATTTGCATTCTCTCGCAAAACATAAGCATTCTCTCGCAAAATATTTGGGTTTTCTAGCAAAAGTATTGCATTCCCCCGAGAAACTTTACTTCTGTCAGGACCACTATCGTCAAAGATGATTGACAATTAGCATACAGTTTGGATTGGCGGTATGGTTCTGTTCTGGGCAAGTACTCCCTGCGCATCCATGCAGCTTAGCATGGACGAGAGCAGGGAGAGCAGCAATTACCCCCCAG
>NW_015544159.1:522695-537088 GCF_001515605.1 Sinocyclocheilus anshuiensis
AATGCTTAGATAGGTGTCGTATTCCCATAGGTAGATGGGGATCAGCTGAGAGTCAGCTGATGCGAGCTTGACTAACGTGACCTGCCAGAACTAACGCTACGCTTGATTTTCTCTCAAAACATTGCATTCTCTCTCAAAACATTGCATTCTCTCTCAAAAGTGTTGCGTTCCCACAAGAAACATTTGTGTTCCCTCGCAAAACATTTCCATTCTCTCGCAAACTTAGTGCGTTCTCTCGCAAACATATTGCGTTCCCCAAGAAACTTTGTGCAAAACATTTGCGTTCTCTTGCAAACACATGCATTTCCACAAGAAACTTTGCATTCACTCGCAAACATGTTGTGTCCCCCAAGGAAACATTTGCGCTGTCTCACAAAACATATTCATTCTCTTACAAATGTTTTGCGTTCCCATGAGAAATTTTGCATTGTCTCACAAAAGGACTGCGTTTATCTGAGAAACTTTGCACTCTCTAACAAAAAACTGTTTTCTTGCAAACGTCTTGTGTTCCCCCAAGAAAATTAGCATTCTCTTGCGAAACATTTACAAGCTCTTTGAAAAGTACTGCATTTCCCCGTGAAAGTTTGCGCTTGCTACCAAAAGCACTGAAATCTAGTTCCCTTTCATGGGAACTTCGAACTGCGTCCTCTAGGGGTCGCTATGGGGAACGCCTCGTCGTGACCCGTGTCTGAAGCATACATTGAAAAAACACCAACTCGTTGGCTGGCGACAGCCATGACGTCACTACCGGTGCGACTATAGTATAAATAGGCGCTGGGAGCACACATCATTCACTTCTTCGTCTGAAGCTTGCGTCCGCAGCATGGCAAGAAACCTAGAGGACGCAGTGTCTCGTTCCCTACTCAGGGAACCATGGTTACATAAGTAACCTGAGACGTTCCCTTTCATGGGAACTTCGAACTGCGTCCTCTAGGGGTCGCTATGGGGAACGCCTCGTCGTGACCCGTGTCTGAAGCATACATTGAAAAAACACCAACTCGTTGGCTGGCGACAGCCATGACGTCACTACCGGTGCGACTATAGTATAAATAGGCGCTGGGAGCACACATCATTCACTTCTTCGTCTGAAGCTTGCGTCCGCAGCATGGCAAGAAACCTAGAGGACGCAGTGTCTCGTTCCCTACTCAGGGAACCATGGTTACATAAGTAACCTGAGACGTTCCCTTTCATGGGAACTTCGAACTGCGTCCTCTAGGGGTCGCTATGGGGAACGCCTCGTCGTGACCCGTGTCTGAAGCATACATTGAAAAAACACCAACTCGTTGGCTGGCGACAGCCATGACGTCACTACCGGTGCGACTATAGTATAAATAGGCGCTGGGAGCACACATCATTCACTTCTTCGTCTGAAGCTTGCGTCCGCAGCATGGCAAGAAACCTAGAGGACGCAGTGTCTCGTTCCCTACTCAGGGAACCATGGTTACATAAGTAACCTGAGACGTTCCCTTTCATGGGAACTTCGAACTGCGTCCTCTAGGGGTCGCTATGGGGAACGCCTCGTCGTGACCCGTGTCTGAAGCATACATTGAAAAAACACCAACTCGTTGGCTGGCGACAGCCATGACGTCACTACCGGTGCGACTATAGTATAAATAGGCGCTGGGAGCACACATCATTCACTTCTTCGTCTGAAGCTTGCGTCCGCAGCATGGCAAGAAACCTAGAGGACGCAGTGTCTCGTTCCCTACTCAGGGAACCATGGTTACATAAGTAACCTGAGACGTTCCCTTTCATGGGAACTTCGAACTGCGTCCTCTAGGGGTCGCTATGGGGAACGCCTCGTCGTGACCCGTGTCTGAAGCATACATTGAAAAAACACCAACTCGTTGGCTGGCGACAGCCATGACGTCACTACCGGTGCGACTATAGTATAAATAGGCGCTGGGAGCACACATCATTCACTTCTTCGTCTGAAGCTTGCGTCCGCAGCATGGCAAGAAACCTAGAGGACGCAGTGTCTCGTTCCCTACTCAGGGAACCATGGTTACATAAGTAACCTGAGACGTTCCCTTTCATGGGAACTTCGAACTGCGTCCTCTAGGGGTCGCTATGGGGAACGCCTCGTCGTGACCCGTGTCTGAAGCATACATTGAAAAAACACCAACTCGTTGGCTGGCGACAGCCATGACGTCACTACCGGTGCGACTATAGTATAAATAGGCGCTGGGAGCACACATCATTCACTTCTTCGTCTGAAGCTTGCGTCCGCAGCATGGCAAGAAACCTAGAGGACGCAGTGTCTCGTTCCCTACTCAGGGAACCATGGTTACATAAGTAACCTGAGACGTTCCCTTTCATGGGAACTTCGAACTGCGTCCTCTAGGGGTCGCTATGGGGAACGCCTCGTCGTGACCCGTGTCTGAAGCATACATTGAAAAAACACCAACTCGTTGGCTGGCGACAGCCATGACGTCACTACCGGTGCGACTATAGTATAAATAGGCGCTGGGAGCACACATCATTCACTTCTTCGTCTGAAGCTTGCGTCCGCAGCATGGCAAGAAACCTAGAGGACGCAGTGTCTCGTTCCCTACTCAGGGAACCATGGTTACATAAGTAACCTGAGACGTTCCCTTTCATGGGAACTTCGAACTGCGTCCTCTAGGGGTCGCTATGGGGAACGCCTCGTCGTGACCCGTGTCTGAAGCATACATTGAAAAAACACCAACTCGTTGGCTGGCGACAGCCATGACGTCACTACCGGTGCGACTATAGTATAAATAGGCGCTGGGAGCACACATCATTCACTTCTTCGTCTGAAGCTTGCGTCCGCAGCATGGCAAGAAACCTAGAGGACGCAGTGTCTCGTTCCCTACTCAGGGAACCATGGTTACATAAGTAACCTGAGACGTTCCCTTTCATGGGAACTTCGAACTGCGTCCTCTAGGGGTCGCTATGGGGAACGCCTCGTCGTGACCCGTGTCTGAAGCATACATTGAAAAAACACCAACTCGTTGGCTGGCGACAGCCATGACGTCACTACCGGTGCGACTATAGTATAAATAGGCGCTGGGAGCACACATCATTCACTTCTTCGTCTGAAGCTTGCGTCCGCAGCATGGCAAGAAACCTAGAGGACGCAGTGTCTCGTTCCCTACTCAGGGAACCATGGTTACATAAGTAACCTGAGACGTTCCCTTTCATGGGAACTTCGAACTGCGTCCTCTAGGGGTCGCTATGGGGAACGCCTCGTCGTGACCCGTGTCTGAAGCATACATTGAAAAAACACCAACTCGTTGGCTGGCGACAGCCATGACGTCACTACCGGTGCGACTATAGTATAAATAGGCGCTGGGAGCACACATCATTCACTTCTTCGTCTGAAGCTTGCGTCCGCAGCATGGCAAGAAACCTAGAGGACGCAGTGTCTCGTTCCCTACTCAGGGAACCATGGTTACATAAGTAACCTGAGACGTTCCCTTTCATGGGAACTTCGAACTGCGTCCTCTAGGGGTCGCTATGGGGAACGCCTCGTCGTGACCCGTGTCTGAAGCATACATTGAAAAAACACCAACTCGTTGGCTGGCGACAGCCATGACGTCACTACCGGTGCGACTATAGTATAAATAGGCGCTGGGAGCACACATCATTCACTTCTTCGTCTGAAGCTTGCGTCCGCAGCATGGCAAGAAACCTAGAGGACGCAGTGTCTCGTTCCCTACTCAGGGAACCATGGTTACATAAGTAACCTGAGACGTTCCCTTTCATGGGAACTTCGAACTGCGTCCTCTAGGGGTCGCTATGGGGAACGCCTCGTCGTGACCCGTGTCTGAAGCATACATTGAAAAAACACCAACTCGTTGGCTGGCGACAGCCATGACGTCACTACCGGTGCGACTATAGTATAAATAGGCGCTGGGAGCACACATCATTCACTTCTTCGTCTGAAGCTTGCGTCCGCAGCATGGCAAGAAACCTAGAGGACGCAGTGTCTCGTTCCCTACTCAGGGAACCATGGTTACATAAGTAACCTGAGACGTTCCCTTTCATGGGAACTTCGAACTGCGTCCTCTAGGGGTCGCTATGGGGAACGCCTCGTCGTGACCCGTGTCTGAAGCATACATTGAAAAAACACCAACTCGTTGGCTGGCGACAGCCATGACGTCACTACCGGTGCGACTATAGTATAAATAGGCGCTGGGAGCACACATCATTCACTTCTTCGTCTGAAGCTTGCGTCCGCAGCATGGCAAGAAACCTAGAGGACGCAGTGTCTCGTTCCCTACTCAGGGAACCATGGTTACATAAGTAACCTGAGACGTTCCCTTTCATGGGAACTTCGAACTGCGTCCTCTAGGGGTCGCTATGGGGAACGCCTCGTCGTGACCCGTGTCTGAAGCATACATTGAAAAAACACCAACTCGTTGGCTGGCGACAGCCATGACGTCACTACCGGTGCGACTATAGTATAAATAGGCGCTGGGAGCACACATCATTCACTTCTTCGTCTGAAGCTTGCGTCCGCAGCATGGCAAGAAACCTAGAGGACGCAGTGTCTCGTTCCCTACTCAGGGAACCATGGTTACATAAGTAACCTGAGACGTTCCCTTTCATGGGAACTTCGAACTGCGTCCTCTAGGGGTCGCTATGGGGAACGCCTCGTCGTGACCCGTGTCTGAAGCATACATTGAAAAAACACCAACTCGTTGGCTGGCGACAGCCATGACGTCACTACCGGTGCGACTATAGTATAAATAGGCGCTGGGAGCACACATCATTCACTTCTTCGTCTGAAGCTTGCGTCCGCAGCATGGCAAGAAACCTAGAGGACGCAGTGTCTCGTTCCCTACTCAGGGAACCATGGTTACATAAGTAACCTGAGACGTTTTTCCTCCCACATATTAATTCCATCACAAAAGTGTCACAAGTGAACACAAAGTTTGTTGGGGGAACGCAAAAGGTTTGCGAGTGAATACAATGTTTCTCTGGGAAACACAAAAGTTGAAATAATTGTTTTCCTCCCATCTCATTTTATTTTCCATCAAAATGTTCCCTTAGGGGCTCTGTATATTACTAAGCAACTTATAGGATGCAATTAATTTCAAGCATACAAAACAAGCGCACATTTAGACTGGCGAGCCCAAATTTATTTGTATAGCACATTTCCCCCACACTGGTAGTTTAAGTTTTTCTTTGAATAAGTTTAGGCTTGACATTTATAATAAATGTTGTTTATAATGAATGCCACTACAATTTATATTTGTTTTATACTTGTGTTTTTCATTCCTGTTTTGAATACCATGATTTTCTGTTTCTGTTTTCCTCCTGAAAAATTCAATTGATTGACCTGGTGTGACTTCTTTTCCAGAAAATCCAGTACTGTATGCCTGATCCATATCTCAGCTTGAACTGTTGCCATATTTGTCGATACTGAATGTAAAAAACGAATGTAAGAGGTAATTACTGCAAAACCATCTGAAATATAGTGAAGTTTGAGGTAGGTATTTTATGCAAAGCGAACAAAAAGTGAAAATTTTGTCAAAAGAAACACTGGAAGAGGGTGAGAGCAGCCCATGAACATTAAGGTTGAAACCAATAAATCATGCTAACATGTATATATTTCTACAATTTCCTTTAAAAGATCCATTTACTAAAGTTTCCACAATGGAAAAAAGGTGGAACCAATAAATCAATGTTCAGTCTGGAATATCCTTTATCTTCAGTAAACCTGGAGGTCAAATGCAAAGTAAGCCTTCAACCCAGACAGACTTACTGTAGGGTAAATGTATGGCTTAGTGATGTTGAAGTAATACACTGTATGCCAAATTCCAGTTATAGTCTGGCTACTCCAGTCATTTCAGTAAGGACAAAGAGTAAATCATTTCTATATGGACTTCACTTTGTGCACAGGGGAAAATGTCATGCCAGAACAAAAAAGGCCCTTCCTAAACTGTTGCCACAAAGTTGGCAGCCCATAATTCTCCAGAATGTCACTGCTTGGTGCAGCATTAAGATATAAAACATTGTACAGCTTCCAAAACCATTAAGGGAGGAGGAGTCCATCTACTTATGGTAATATATTTTAGTTTGGTCATTTATTTTAGTTTAGCACAATAAATGTTGTCTTTAACACTTCAAGTTTCTGAAGTCAAAATTCACTGACAATCGTCCCTAACAGTAAGATCTTAACTTGAGAACCACAGAGACTGTAAAATGAAGTCAGCATCATGAACAAATCAGTTTGATAGGAAAATGAATCATTAAGTCTGATTTGCTAACTGGATCAAAAATGTATTGACAACCAGATTAAAGGATTGATTCTGGAGGTTACAGCTCACTGGAGGGGAAGATATTTGTCCCAAAAAAATGTTGGTCTATTTTCCATACAAGGAAGTTTTATGACTTAAATATAATTCACACATATGCTATTTTTAGGTTACCTTATGGTGTCCATCTGTTTTGGGGCTTGATGGCCATGGCAACTATAAACTACTGTTGTAAGAAAAATAGTTCTCCCCGCCCAAAAAATCTTCTTTTATGTTCTATATAACAATAAATATATGAGAGTCAGTAAAAAACAAAAAAAAAGCCTTATTTTGCAGTTAACTATTTATTTAACACTTTGGGGAGGAGGAAAAAAAATGTTAGTGTTTGAAAAAATGACATAGTGTGTTTAAGTGAAATAAAAAAAAATATTACTGAATTGAAGCCTGAATGAAAAAGCAGTTTCCAACTCTTTGCAGGAGTAGGATCAATATATTGAGTTTCTTCACTTTCATATCAATGTGCTACATCGATAAAACACTTGGAAGGGAACATCTATGCAACAATAAGGAAATACAGTAAATTCCAGTTGTGTCCAATGTGAAAGGATATGCGTCATCACAGATTAAGTGAGAAGAGAGTCGTGCTGTGTTTAGACGGGCTGGAGAGGCATTGTGCAAATTTCATACATCACAATCTGCATGAATTTAGAATCTACCATACTGTCATGGTGAGTCATTATGTGTTCTGCAGAGGCAAACATTTCCTACTAGTAATGCATATTATACAGTGACTATGCAAAAAATCAAATAGTGTGTAACAACATAACAGTGAATGCATGTGTTATATTTGCATACATTGACTGTTACAATGTTATACACAGTATGTTTTTTTTTTTTTTTGAGCATGTTTCTTAATTTTTTTGCACTTTTACATATCAGGGGTTGCTATTAATCAATTTACTTACTAACTAATTCATTTTTGTCATATGAAGTTCACTTTAAAACGTACAACTTAAAGTGACAGATTTTCCCGTTGTACCACTGTCCCACACTTTCAATCTTGAAATATAAGAATCCATCATAAAAAAATAATTATCCATTAAGTTTTTTAAAGCTGTGATAATCTAAATATGTTGAAAATATTTGAATATTTCTTGAGTGAAAATTCTTTGTATGAACACAGATTATGACTGTCTGTTGTAGCTGTGAAATTAAAAATTAATTAAAAATTAAAATGATAGCAACAAAATTAGCCAAAGGGAGTCATTTCCACCAACAACATTTTCACATTCCCAAAAGAGTATAGTTGAAAATAAATAAATACTCATACATAATACAGTAGGCATGTTATATATGTAAAGGGCTCCGTACCAAAACCTAGTGTGCTACCTTGCTCAAATTGAACCTCGGCAGCACGGTGTTGCTGCTAGAATTTAACATTAGCATATTGCTAAATTAACAACGTACTCTAATAAGCATAAAAATACGCAGACACACAAATATAAGAAAACTAGCCTCTGTGAAATGAATCACATTTTACTGCTACTTTTCAGTATTTAATTATTTATATTTATAATCAACATTTCTCTCACATTGCATGCCATCTTAAATTATTATTATTATTTTTTTTTTTTGACTGAGCTTGTTGCAGTGCATTCTGGGATTCTTCATATTCGCGCTGCCTACCTTTTGGAACATCAGGAGTGCGCCTACATAGGCAGGTCACCAGCTTATGAAACAAAGTTTATGAGTTTTTGAAAACACAGATATCATCATCTAAATTCGATTGCTCCAAAGCAAGAATAATGAAGATGCCAGACAGTCAGGGAAATTCATGAGGGAGAACTTACCTTCTGCATCTTGAGAATAGCTAGCAGCGGTGAGCAGAAGAACGCCAATGCCTATTCCCAACCATTTAAAGAGCCACGACCTCTGGCACATCTTCATGTGTTACAGCATGCTCACCTGTGAACATAAAAGAGACAGATTACGGATGAAGTGCTTCTCTCGTATATATGAGCCGCATAATGGTGGTTGCACCATTTAAGACGCATGAGTCATAAGTCGCATAATTGGTAGCCTTTAAACATGGTGCACTTCTAGACAGACTCTAGGGGGATTCAGATGTCAAGTGACCATTTGATTTTCATCTCTTTGAGGAAATTATTTACCGTTTGTCATTAAAAGCAATCCCAAGGACTTTGAAGTTTACTCACGGAACATTCTAATTAATTCTGGTATCAAAACAGACAATGATACCGGCTGACTCAATTTCCCAGCCATAATTACTCGAGTCATTTTACATCATAAAAATAATAGAGAGTTTGGCTTTGGGGATGTTGCATCAAACTGAAATCCTCGGTAATAACAGTGGGCAGGAAGTATTTGCTGCACATGTAACCTTTCCCTTTGAAGTGAGCAGAGAGATAGATAACGTTCTTCGTGTGAGAGATATAACAACCCACAGCAAAGTGCAGCTTTGAAGTTTGCAACATGTCTGAGGGGTCAACGAACTCCTTCCTGGAAAAGACTCAAAGACCAACATGCTTTGACAGGTTTGGATGGAAGGAAGAGATAAGCTTTGCTCCTAGAGGAATAATGTCAATTCATTTATATTATGACTAATCAGAGGAGACCGAGTCAGAAGTGAATCTTACAATGATAAGAGTCTGTATCATCTGAAAGAAAATAGATAACGCAATCAAATCTATAGCAATTCTTTAAATGAGGTAAATTTTAGTGAAGGATGGAGACAATAGTGCTCAAGAACACTGATTACTTAGATTAGATGGTGCCCAATTTTACATGATTTTGACAACAGCATGTCCATTTCATCAGAAAAAAAGTTCTAAACAAGCGTACGGTTTCATTTTTATTATGTCTTTATTTTATTTCATCCCCCATTTTACAAGGTTTCACGGCAGTGTTATTACTCCTCGCAAGGCTAAAACCCATAAATGAGTTAGCATTTTGCCACTTCCGGTTCCATCGTCCTGAAGTCAACTGGTTTTTTGAATGGGTTTTTGGTTAAATGCCTGAAATTAGGTCTGAAGTTAACACAAGCTCAAGATATTTTCATGTTTTGTTCTACAGCTTAAAATACACCAGTAAAAACCAGTAATGTGATTTTTTTAAGCTTTTACTTGTCTTAAAAAAGGCAGCGGCTAACAAGTGGCTAAATGGGACTACAGTGATTTTCTGAGACCTTAAATGTCATCACACCAAACGGGGGAACTCATCTTATCATAAATCTGCTTTTTCATCCTCATTGTGTTTATAATTATGCTCTTGCCAACTATGCTGACTCAAATTTTAAAATAAAGAGTAAACGAGTTGTTGGAAGTTTAATGGTGGTGACACTGGAGTCTCACAACTGAGGTGTTGCTATATAGCCCACCACGATTAGCTTTTTACTTCTGGCCATTGTATTTTGGCTTCGAAATTCATAAACGTTGTGTTCATTGGTGAGCAAAATGTACACAATAAACAAAACAAATTATTGTCTTTTGTTGGCCACAGACCTTATTTTCTACAATGTCAAAAGCAAATGGAAAAATTATATTGGGTCTTTGTCGAGGGAACCAGGGTGATGCTAACTTCCAGGTTGATAAATAAAAAATATATATCACGATAATATTTTTGGTCCATAATATCATCCAGCCCTAGTGTGATATGCAAAATATAATTTTGTCAGCACAGTCTGTCAGACTCAACCCTGTTCAATAGATGGAGCTGTTATCAGATGCTGTGTTTTCATGTTTCATGAAAACAGGATTCATGTTTCAATTCTGTTTCATGTTAGTTTTGTCAATACTGATTATAAATATATGATATGACAGTACATGTTTTTTTTTGTATACGGCTATGTCGGCCCATATTATGTAACAGGCAGGCACAAGCAGAGTATTCTGTACCTGATTCTGACACTGTCTAATAAAATGTGTAAATAGGAACTGAGAGAACAACAGCCTTATTGGCAACTGAAATCATAATCAAGAAGTTAGCCTAAATATATAATAAATAATAATGAATATTAATAAAAACATTTATATTTAAAACTACCTTAAAAAATTAATAGCTATTTAATATTTAAAAAAAATAATACACATTTATTCAAGAAACACGTGTAGAACTCAACATATGTTTTGATTCTGTAGAAATCTATGAGTTCTGCAGGTACAGATTCATATGGGTCTACTAATAAACAAGGAAAACACACACACACACACACACACACACACACACACACACACACAAACTTGGTTGCACAAAAACATAATTGTACATTTTATGTTTTCAGTTCTATGGCCTACTTTTTCCCAGTACTCAGAATTGGTGATACAAAAAAAAATAATAAATAAAAAAACTTCATTTGACGTCATCGACAGATATACTATGTGAATGGAAATAAGTGCATTTCCAAATCACATAAGAACTGAATGAACATCACCTCAGCACAAGCTAGTCTTCAGCATCTGTAATACAATCTTGACAGATTTATTTCAGGTATCAGGACATGGCTTTGCAAAACCTACAGAGGCTATTTTGAAAAGCCAATAACAAAAAAAAATAATAACCCGTTGTAATCCAGATGTCAAATCACATCAGCAAATTCAATGATACTTGACAAAAAGTTCCATTGCTGAGTGAAAAAGAGACAACCATAGAGAAGGAGAGAGGGAGACATGTACTTTCAAGCCTTTCGACTTGTACTACATCAAAACCCTCAACACTGGAGATGATCATTGCACTGCCATGCTCGCTGACTATCATTATGAATGGTCTTTGTTCTTCTGAACTGAAAGGGTCTTTGGAGACACGAATGTAATTTCATCCTCTTGTTGTCAGGACGGAAGCATATCTCTCCCCTGTGTTCCTTAATACAAAGGTCTTCCTCTGGACAATCAATGACAGATGCTTCAGCGCTACGCCGTGAGAATGCAACGGATTGACGGCAGACGCAGTATGTCAAGGGGCAAGATCTATAAATGTTTCCTTCGAAATTTATTTTTAGCTTCAAGAAATTAGACAAAATTGAGTGCGGCCTTTTGTGTGCAGCCTTATAATCAGTGCACAATAAAGCTATGGGCCTCCAATAAGCTAATCGTCTAGAACAGCACTCTCTAGTTGAACCCTAATCTCTGAGAGTAACTGAGACAACACCTGCTCGACTGTGTAAAGGCTTCCCAGAGCCACAATTTCACAAAGAGGGGCTGAACATATGTTGCCTTCAAATCACGTCAGAATAATCGTATTTATGAGAAGAGTGCACATGAGTGTCACCAATGTCAAAATTACCACTAGGGAATCTTTTAAAAAGCCCAGGTATTCAAAATGCAGGTGTTTAATGGAGGAATCACTTTTTTGTTGGTGGACAGATGGATGAATGGATTTATGAGAGAAAAACATACACAACAATAGATCGAATTATATATAAATAGAACAGCAGATAGATGGATGGATGGATGGATGGATGGAACAGACAGGCAGGTAGACTGACAGATAAAATGACAGACTGCTAGAAAGACTGATAGATAGACAGACAGACACACAAAATGATAGAATGATAGAACAATAGACAGACAGACAGACAGAGAGATGATAGATAGATAGATAGATAGAGACAGACAGAATGATAGAACAATAGATAGATAGAATGACAGACACACAGAATGATAGAACGATAGAGAGGGACATAGATAGAAAGATGAATGAATCACAACACGAGGAACAAAAGCACAACTGGCAAAAGCTCAATATCCTATTAAATTAACCTTTTTTTCTCAATTACTGGCAACAAGCAAGACACTCAAAGAGCAAAAGCACTTTTATTAGATAATTGTGGGTAATGCTAAAATCAGTCAGCCTCAACGCTGAACTGAGTAGGTTGGGATTCTGACAAAGATCAGTAAGGTAATGGGCCACACTGAACCTGTCAACATAGCTAATCCATTACACTGCTCTGTGTTTCACTGACTGTGGAGCAGTACACCATTACATCCAGCCACACGGTGGCTAGAAATCAACAGTCAGGACATAATGAGGCAGGGGCAAAATGCATTGTGATGGAACTGCAGGAGGCAGTGATTTATTCTGCCATGAGGAAATTAACATACCGTTCAACCACTGTTGACCACACTAGACTTCATAGTTTGTGCTTAGATGTAGTAAATGTATACAAGTTTAAATGGACAGTTTATTCAAAATGAAATTTAATCTCCCTCATGTCGTTCCAATCCTGTATTCTGTTATTTTTAACACAGAACACAAGATTAGATATTGTGAAAAATATTCAAGCAGTTATTGTCCATTCAACCTTAATTCATCCACAACTGTACTATCAGACTTTTAATAGAATTAATTTTTGGATGAACAGTTCCTTTAAGGCTTGATCTTGCCAGGGGTGTTTTACTGTCCAATTAGGTGAGTGGCTGAAATCAATCTTCTTTCATTATCTCTGGTATGAGGTAATCAGGCAGTGTGTGTTTTTAGAAAGACGGACGTCATCTGCCATGGCAAATGAACAGAAATAAGTCTTTCCTCTGACTCATGACTTATTCTCACTAATGTCTATTTGCCTCGTGATGAGTGACGCTTCGTGAGCTGTCATCTACTTTGAAGTTAAACTGTTTAGCATATGGATGGGGATAAATTATTAACTGGTTTAATCCACATATGGTGACAATTTCCTTTCATTCAAAGACACAAGAACCTATGAGTTACTGGCTCACGTGGATATTCTAAGATGAACAATCACAATATGGGGTAAAAAAGAACCAAATTAATTGATTTATCATCTGAGGTTGGCACAAAAGGATGTTTACAGTTGAATGATTCTGTTTTTTCCTATTCCGTGATTAATGGAGTAAAATAAGCAGGGTATGTGAACCGGAGTGTGTGTGTGTGTGTGTGTGTGTGTGTTTGTGTGTGTGTGTGTGTGGTGTGAGAGTCCCTGAAACAGAAGCTGAATTGATTCTTTCCTCACTTCATTCTATTCCTGAAAGTATTCATGGGATAATTTCCTCAGATGCTTCAGTTCAGCTCGGTAAAATCAAGGATGAAATGGGAAAATTATGAAAATTGCTTCAAAACGGACCTCTAGGCAAACGAAACCAGTCACTAATGCAAATCTAAATATCCCACATAATATATATGTCATTTTTATTTTTTTTACTGATCCACAGTTACTGATCATCTAAGAGAGAAATTATTAACTTCAACTAATTTGGCTGCACTATCCCTGCAGACCGTAATCAATCCAGCTGATTCATCTATAGTCAAATGTCATGGTACACACAGAGGGGAAGAGAGACTCTTTCATTTTCACAACTTTTTCAGCTCAAAACACAAGCGCGTGTAGACAAAATCATGGCAGGTTTATGACTTATATGGTGATGTCTCCCGGACAAAAAACCCCAAAAAACTGCACAATAATGGTTGCGCAGGATTAAACGATGCATTCAAGCATGTTCACCTGAACTGCTGAAAACATCACAACTTTCAAGAAACAGTTGACCTTGACCACTCCACAACCATAAACCAATGCACTTGCCAAAAAAATCCTCCTTCCTCTTTTCTGCATTTCTCCTCTGCTTTAGCTTGTTTCCTAATCTAGCGTTCTAATAAATGTGGCATTGCATACTGCAAATATTGTTGCCTCTGTGATGAATTGCTTATGCTCATCTATTGTAAGTCGCTTTGGATAAAAGCATCTACTAAATGCATTACATGTAAATGCAAATATAATCATTGATTAACGTACATACAGTAAATAGAATAAATCAACGGATCAATGGAAGGTCAAACATGCTTGCTTACTTAGTTGAGCTTCTGTTGACCATATTTGATAAGCTCTGTTTGTGCATTAATATGTGTTTATTTGTGTTTTGCAGAAGAACTAAATTCTTATGGGCTTGGAACAACAATTAAATGAGGTTGAGTAAGTGACAGAATTTTCTTCTGCAAGAGAACACTGAAAATAAAGAAGCTATAAATTAGTGCTGGGTGGTATACTGGTTCATACTGAATACCGGTGTTTATTTTTGTTATAATATGAATTTTTAAAATACCACAATACAGTGGTACAGACACAGTATGTCGCTTAAACAACATTCGGAACGCGACACTGTTTGAAAGGGGTCCCTTTTCACTGTTGCACTGTGGTGA
>NW_015544159.1:537973-545949 GCF_001515605.1 Sinocyclocheilus anshuiensis
AGTCAATATACTGCAGTATTTTCTCTCTCAATCAGTAGAAAATATGGTTAACACCCGGTCATGCATGAAAAAAAAATACCGTCATGTACCGTGAAACCGGTATAATTTAGAAAAATACCGTGATATACATTTTTGGTCATACCGCCCAGCACTACTATAAATATCAAGTTCTAATCTGAAAGAAAACCTACCAAATGTCAACAAGCTGAGAAGTATTTAGTCTTGAGAAAGACCTGCAGTTCACTAAGCCTTGACAGAATTCAGCTCAACAGCAAAAGCAAAGCCACCGCGGGTTCTGTCAGAGGGCGACCTCCATCAGAGGGTCAAAACTCTCTCACTTTGTCCCCTTCCAGGTTTAGCCAACCCCAGAGGGGTCAGATGTGTCAAACGACATTTCTTTTTAATGACAGGCTCACTGTATCCCACAAGCCCTCCACAATGCCACCGCCTCCAGTCAGTGTTTAGACCAGGTGGCTGAGCTGAATTGGAGGGACGAACGTCCCTGAGTGTCTGATTACAGAGGCCCCATTTGATGAGGGTGCTCAAGCTAAATGAGCATTTACTATGGTTGCCTCAGAGCAGGTTAAATCCTATTAGCCAATGTCTTTAATGAGACAGCCAGAGACAGTGAAACAATGATGGGCAGCCTTGCAATGAATCAACCCACGCCAAGCACGATGGGTGGGGAGGGTACGCTGAAATATACAGAATCCCAAGCATGTAGGACATAGCTAAAAAGCGACGGATGCTTGGCTTTTGGCCACATTGGCAATTTCAAAATAGCCGATATGAATTCGTACACAAAGAATTGATGGTAGAAATATAGAAATAATATCTTCTGTATTCTATTTTATTGTAAGGAAATTAGGTTTAAATATTTTTTGTCAGCAGAGAAATTGGGTTGAATAAGCTCTTTTAATTCACTGTAAAACCCATGAGCATGTGTTTATTTCTGTAAATATTTTAAAGCTTCTGTTGGCCATATTTGATGAGCATTATGTATGTGTGTTGATGTGTTCATTTATATTTCGAAGGTGAACAAAAGGGTTTGGAATGACGTGAAGGTTAGTAATTGATTATTTCTGAATAAACTATCCATTGAACATGAGTAATTAATGACCAAATTGTCATTTTTGTGATGAACTATCTCTTGAAATGCAGTGAACAAGTACCTGGACATTTTTGGCTCATTTGTATTTGGATTTTGAGCTTGAGACCTGCAAGAGTATACTAAATATAGACTGTTCAAAGTTGCAATATATATATATATATATATATATATATATATATGAGTTTTTTTTATTCTGCTATACTGTAAGGGAATTGTTTATTTATTTATTTAGGAATAAGGTTGGATAAGCTCATTTACTGTATAACTCACCAGCACGTTTTCTCCGTAAATACATTTAAAACTCCTGTTGACCGTTTTTGATGAGCTCTATGCATGTGTGTTGAAATGTTCATTTGTGCGAACAAAAGGGTTTGGAAAGGGTGAGTAAATGACAGAGTTGAAGGTAAGTAAATGACAGAGTTGTTATTTTTGGGCTGAACTAGCATGTGTCTATTTCAGTACATATTTAAAAGCTTCTTGACCATATTTGATGAGCTGTATGTGTGTAGACGTGTTCATTTTCGAAGTTGAACAAAAGGGTTTGAGACAACATGAGGGTGAGTAATTCATGACATAATTTTCATTTTTGAATGAACTATGCTTTGAGGGTGAGTAAATAATGACTAAGTTGCCATTTTTGGGATGAACTATCCCTTAAAATGCACTTGAACAAGTACGTGGACATCTTTGGCTCATTTTTCTGTTTAATATTTTGAGCTTGTGACCTGCAAAAAAAGTTGTAATAGAAACCCCAAAGATTATCGGAGTTATATTCTGTATTGCTCTATACTCTATAAGGAAATTGTTTCAATATTTCATTTACTGTATAACTCATCAGCACGTTTTCTCCGTAAATACATTTAAAACTCCTGTTGACCGTTTTTGATGAGCTCTATGCATGTGTGTTGAAATGTTCATTTGTGCGAACAAAAGGGTTTGGAAAGGGTGAGTAAATGACAGAGTTGAAGGTAAGTAAATGACAGAGTTGTTATTTTTGGGCTGAACTAGCATGTGTCTATTTCAGTACATATTTAAAAGCTTCTTGACCATATTTGATGAGCTGTATGTGTGTAGACGTGTTCATTTTCGAAGTTGAACAAAAGGGTTTGAGACAACATGAGGGTGAGTAATTCATGACATAATTTTCATTTTTGAATGAACTATGCTTTGAGGGTGAGTAAATAATGACTAAGTTGCCATTTTTGGGATGAACTATCCCTTAAAATGCACTTGAACAAGTACGTGGACATCTTTGGCTCATTTTTCTGTTTAATATTTTGAGCTTGTGACCTGCAAAAAAAGTTGTAATAGAAACCCCAAAGATTATCGGAGTTATATTCTGTATTGCTCTATACTCTATAAGGAAATTGTTTCAATATTTTTGTCAGGAGTGGAAATGTGGATGAGGTTGGATAAGTTCATCTATTTTACCGTAAAACCACGTGTCTGTTTCTGTAAATATTTAAACACTTCTGGTGACTGTATTTGATGAGCTCTATGTATGTATTGACGTGTTCATTTGTGTTTCGAATTTGGTTTGGAACAACATGAGGGAGAGTAATTGATGACAATGCACGTGCACAAGTATGTGAACATCTTTTGGGTCAGTTGTATTTGGATTTTAAGTTTGTGACCTGCAAAAGTATACACTGAAAAAAAAAAAAATTTTCAAAGTTGTAAATAAAAACAAAATTAAAAAAAATCAGAGATTATTGTTTAAATATTTTTGTTAGCTGAGGAAATGGGGATATAGTTTGGATAAGCTCATTTAATTTAGCGTTAAACCCACCAGCACGTCTATTTCTGTAAATATTTTGGTAAACACGGCGTCATGGTAATAGACCCACTGGGTGACTCACAAGCTGTTGACCTAACCTGCAGCACGGAGACAGACACCATCACAAATAACACGGGAGTTGAGGAACATGTGGTGGGGGTCAATAATTAATGAGGAAAGGAGGGGTAGAGGAGGTTATCACTACAGAAGACCAGCAGCACTTCATTGTGTTCTCTTGGCATTTCGTGTTGCTGTAGTTCCACACCAGCTCCTTCTATATGGCCTAACTTCGTAATTCATCTCTGGTGTCGGATCACACTGACATATCTAGAGGAACACTGAGACATGGAGGTTCCCCGAAGTAAAATTATATTGTTCAGAAGTTGCTTTTTTTTTATAGCTCAGGAGACTCTCTCTTACAGTAGGACTCATTTTAAGTATCAGTTTTGTTTGTTTTGGATGCTTCTTTTAAAATTACTTGAGAATTAAACATAATGATAAAAAAAAATAAAAAAAAATCATCTCAGCTCAGATCATTTGGTTTTGGAGGAATTTGATAAAGGTTTGAGCTTGTACTGATATCAGCCTTTGGATTTGAGACATTGTTGAGGACATACAGTAGGTGAGCTGTTTCCCAAAAGAACAAGCCTTCTCGATTTAATATCATTTCTACTTAGGAGAAAGAACTGAGATTTTAATGAGATTTAATTTATTTTCTGTGGGTTTTGACCATCAAAACTACAAAGATGTTTTCTTATTTTCAGAATGCTGATCGATTATAATTCTAGCATCAAAATTAAACTTACAAAAAGAGAAGAACTCTCTGGTTCGGTTGAGGAATAACTTAAATTAAACCATTCAGAATGTTCTTCATGTTGTAATACCAAAATGAATTAGGTTTTATTCAATAAGTTTCTTTAATATGACTAAATCAAGCAAACTACCATAGGTTACATCAACAGAAGTATTTTTCAAGGATCAGGTCAGGTTGAAATTCCTCCTCATTTCACTTTTTAAATGTTAAGATGGATCTTCGTCATAAGCTTATTATTTTAATCATTACCCATTTCATTGACAAAAAAAAATTACCATGATAAACAGTTAATTACGACAAAAATATCATGATTACCAGATAGTGTTACAGCTGTGCGGCTGTGGTTTAATAGTCACCACTGTCATAAAAGAACTTAAAATGACAGATCAGTTTTAAAAACGATCTCACGTTAATTGTACGATTTTACAATATTATGAATGGCTGTAGTAACTGTAGTAGCCTACTGTGTAAATGCAACGATTGAATGCAAGTCAAACTTTTCATGCGTAATGATGTTATATGTTAGGCTGTAATCAATGTTTGAGTGAATCTGATCGATTTCTATTTTACTTTCGTTAAATGAATTAAACGCGGAGGCAACAGATTGCGGGAATGCGCGGCGTAATAGGATGAGCATACGGTAATCCGGAGTCCTGTAGACACATCCCTCACGTCAGGCTGAAAAACTGTGTCAGTCACTGTATCCAAACCACTTGCCGGTTTTCATCAATAAATCGTCCAAATGCAATTGCTAGCACGTCAACGCGTCCTGTGCAAAAATTCACAACATTTCCAGGCGCCGTTACGCGCCAAGAACCGAAGATACTATTCACATCACACACAACCCGAGCCCCAAAAGAGATTCAGAGCAGCCGACCCAAAGAGAAATAAACCCCTTACTTAGTCACTCACCTCCTCATCCAACGACTTGTCAACCATCGGAATAACAATCCAAAAACTCGCTATGCGCGCAAAGTGCCACTAACTTTCCTTGACGCACTACTGCGCAGCGATTGAAGAAGCGCAGAAAGTCTTACTGCGTGAGTTGTAAAGCCATGCAAATCCTCCTCAGATGGCTGGAGAGTATCACAAACTCCTCAGTGCCAAACACATCCCGAGCAGTCGGGTTTAGGAGCTCTGCTGCCCTCTGTCTTTAATTCACTCCCGAGGAAAGCGTGGATTCCCAGGCAGAGAGAAAATATCAGGAAGTTGGGTGGCAATGCGATCCAGTTTCTGTGGTCTCCTCCGCCTTAATGGCAGTCATCTATTTTGAGAGCTCAAATTGGTGAATATGTACCTGCCGTGGCGTGGGAGTAATCTTATTAGAGCGCAGACAGCGCATGGCCACCCACAGGGGAAAAAAATATATATATATCTCTTTAAGATCTTAAATGTTACTCATATTAATGGGATTTAAAAAAAAAAATGTGAGTCTTCATGCTTCTCAGATTGTTCTGCTAAGAAACTCACTGCCTTCATAAGTCTGTAATCAAAGCTCAATATGATTCAATTCAATTTGATCTCAAGTATTTATCATCACATTCCAAACGCAAACTGATCTGCGCTGTCATATTATTTTTTATAGCTCTACACACTTAATTTTAATAAATGTTTTTTGTGTGTCTCTTTATTTCTCCTTATCTATCTATCTATCTATCTAACTATCGTCTGTCTATCTGTCTGTCTATATTATTACAGCACATTTAAGCCTTTATAACTATTCTTCTTTATGATTGCAATTCATTCTTACTTGATGACAACAAAATCACGAGTGTCTTTCAAATGAGACAAAAATTAAAAGGTCCAAAAGATTCATGGATCTATTTTGGGTATGCCGTTTCTTGGGTTTGTTTTAAAAAGGTGGGGAGGGCGCACGTTACCAGGTTAAGTTTAATCAATAGCATGTGTGGCGTAATGTTGATTACCACAAACAAATAATCAATCAATTCAGAGATCTTTGTTCCTTTATTTTTTTAATCAACATATATACCAACATTGAAAGAGCATGTGGTTTGTTAAATCTAAAATGAAGATCCATCTCAAATGTTCATGCAATAGAATTATTGTCGGAGGGAAAACTAAGTGAGAGGCTTTGGGAGGGGCTTCACTGGAGTATAAATATAGCCCATGGGTTAAACACAGGTCTGTATTAAGGCAGGGAATGCTATCAGTCCATCTGTTCCCTGAGTGGGATTACATTAAATCCTATTCAGCTCCAGTATTAAGAAAACCATCCACCAAGAGGCCAACAAATAGTCTACCAAGGGGAAAGGGAATTTATAAGCTGTATAAGGACAGCTCGAACTTTGAACAAGCACGTTTGAGGACAGTCATGTTAATAGGATACGAGATCAGTCAAAACTGTATTGTGTTGGGAGAGACGGCCCATAATGCACTTAAGAGTAAGACAAGGAAAGTGTGTGTGTGTGTGTGTGTGTGTGTGTGTGTGTGTGTGTGTGCGTGTGTGTGTTTTGATGCATCAGACAGAGGCAGAATTATTAAAGATGCTGTTCCTTAACAAAAGGTTTTTTGATTTTGTTAGCAATAATGAAAAAATGCACATTAAGATGAGAATTAAATGTAATTAAAACATGTTGGTGAAAATTATGAGAAAAATATTAAAAGTTTTTAATTAAGAAAAACTAGAGATAATTAGATTTTCAAATAGTCCAATAAGTCGGTATTGGCAAGGATTGACCCGCCTGAGCTGAAGCTGAACAGTAAATGAACACCGGAGAACTGAAGCCCTTTGCTAGTGGGTTAATTAAGTCACCCAAAGACATCCTGTAGATTTGAGATTAATCATAACATCATCATAAACGTAACATTACAACTTACATCTGCACAAAATTATGCATATCAAAACTGCTGTAAGGTGAGCTTCCAGGGTAAGCTAATAAATAAATAAAACAATAAGACATGAGGCAACAAGAGGCTATTTTTTGAATGGATGTCAATGGAGGAGAGGCTATAATACACTGTATAAACTGCTTTTGTGAGGAAACAGCTTATCACTTAATGAATCGACAGCGTATCTGCTAATCTTCAAGGAGTTTGCCATTAAAAATTCATTTTGGATTCAGTTCCGACAAATGGATTTGGTGTCTTGCTCAAGGGCACCTCAGTCTTGGTTACTGAAGGTGGAAGAGAGCGCTGGTCATTCACTCACCTCACTGACAATTCCTGCTGGTAACTGAGACTCAAGTCTGACTCTCTAACCATTAGGCCATGACTGCCAGCGTATCAGAGGTTGAACCTCCCCAAAATAAGAATCTCTGTGCAAATGCACAAGTTATGTATTAGTCAGAATGTGTTAGTTAAATTAGAAAACACTGTTTCCATACACTAAAAATGGACAATTAATAACTAAAGCATAAATAATTCATAGTATTTTATTAGAACGGTGTACTTAATGTTTAACAAAATATTTGTAGACTAGATATTTTAGTCAGCATAAAACTGACAAAAAAATGCTGAATACAAAGAACAAAGAACTACTCTACCGGTCAAAATGTTGGGGGGGAAACAGTAACATTGTGAAATATTATTATATTTTAAAGTAGTGTTTTCTTCTATTTTAATATATTTTAAAATGGAATTTATTATTGTGAGGCAAAGCTGAATTTTCAGCAGCCATTACTCCAGTCTTCAGTGTCACATGATTCTTCAGAAATCAATATGCTGATTTCTCAAAAGAAAGAAAGAAATATTTTATTCTGCAAGGATGCATTAAATTGATCAAAAGTGACAGTAAAGACAATTATAATGTCACCAAAGATTACTATTTCAAATAAATGCTGTTCTTTTGAACTTTCTATTCATAAATTAATCGGGAAAAAAAAAAATGTTTTCAACATTTCACAAGTATCAAAACTTGAGCACCAATAATAACTGATAGTAATTGGACTCCAAATCAGAGTATTAAAATGATTTCTAAAGGATCATGTGACACTGAAGACTGGAGTAATGATGCTGAAAATTCAGATTTGCATCACAGGAATTCTTTTAAAATATATTAAAATAGAAATCAGTTCTTTTAAATAGTATTATTTTATTTCACATTATTACTGTTTTTACTGAATTTTTGATCAAATAACTGCAGCCTTGGTGCAGCATAAGACACTTATTTCAAAAACCATTAAAAAAGAAAAAAATGGTAATTATTAATTTTGGCCGGTAGTATATGATTAAAACAAAACAAAACAAAAAAGCTGTAAAATCTATAATGTGTATGTCTGTGTGTGTGTGTGTGTGTGTGTGTGTCTGTGTCTGTG
>NW_015544159.1:545959-556851 GCF_001515605.1 Sinocyclocheilus anshuiensis
ACAATTGAGAGCAGATGTTCTGCGCTTTCACAATCTGAAAATGTGTGTTTCATTAGGCATAATAGGTGATTTACAATACACATCTGTTCATTAAGTGATGTGTTTCCTTCATTCTAGTGCTCATGATCTGAATACCAGCTTTTGACCATAAAAATAAGCTTGCAGGTATTTGAGGGCCACTGTTTGATGCCAGGTGTTCATATGCACCTTTAAAACCCGAAGCCCGAAGAGCTTGCAATACCTCTCAATATGCATATTTGTCAAAGAGATGCATTCAAATGCGTATTCTGAAGTGCAACGGCTGCTACAAAGAGGCCATTCTGGCAGAAATACGGATGGATTCATGCACAGCACCAACATAAAAGAAGAAGAAAAAAAACACATTGCAATTACACACTGCCACATATAACGCTTATAGATGCTAAATAATCTAGCAGCAGACATAGTGCAGCCCTTTAAGTGTTTGACATGCGGCGTGTGACGTTATTGCATTCAGAGATGACTTATCCTGTGTGTCTGAAAGCTTTTGTTGTGCTTATCACAATATCACTTCTCTAACATTACCAGCCCGCTATTTTCTCCACAGCCTCGTAGAGAGATTCGTCCCCAGAGACTCGTGAAACCAAACAGCCAATAAGATCTTGGCAATCTGGTGCCAGAAAACACTACTGAAAACATTTTGTACTGATGTTTATTCATATTGCACTGCCTCAATAACTTTCCGAGCTCCCCTGCTGCATGTCAGCAGTAATGAATAACTAATTTAGAAGGCGATATGTGTGTTAAGGTAGTTGTAGGTCTTTTTACTGCTTTTTTAAAGGCCTCTTGGTCCACCTGCTTTCCCGGCACATGCAATCAGATATCTTATTGCCGAAATTCAGCAGTGATTTTCACTAATGAAGGAGCGAACATGTGTGTTGCTCAATAATAGCGGTGTAGTAGAAAAAATAAGACTTCAAATAAAATCATGTCTTATGTCAGGCTGGCTTGGATTAAATTGTTCATTTCTTTTGCCTAACACAACACAAGAGTGGATTAGTAATGATCTCTCATTACTTCAAACTGTAACCATATATACATCTTTGTTTGCCTAATTACTTTAGGGATCTATATGTAGCTTAATTTCATTTGGACACATGCCCAACCTGTGCAATTCTGCCCCTAATTTTCTCCTCCTTTATAGATGAGACGAAAAATGTGTTTAGATAATAGGCTAGAATACATTAACTTGATACGTATTTCATATCATCATACAAAGTGGACGCTTTATGTATTTCGGATATGAAGATGTGAATTTGTTATCTATTTGTTACCTAACTGTATTTGAGATCAAATTGACCCCTATTCAATTTGCCAAAAAAATAAATAAATCGGCACTATGAAAAATACTAAAGATTTATGCAAAAACAGAAAACCTCTATTGTAGTTTGTCAGTAGTGAATATTTTCACAGTGAGGTGCAAATAACTGCAAGTATACATAGAATCTACCCTTTTTTGTACGTAGTTTTAGTAGGCTACTTATTGCTATTTGTACTTATTATGCCTGCCTCTCAAACCCTTCTGAGGGTAAAATGGGTTTCTCATATTTCTTTTTAGTGCTGCAACATTCTAGTAATTGAGATTGAAATTAATAAATAAATAAAATAACAATCAAAAACAACCTTTGCCAGATTTTCTGACTGTGAAACTCAACTAGACAAAGAAACAGTGAATATTCCTTTAAATAATTCAGAAGACGAGTATAAATTTCAAGTAAACTCAAGTTTTACATTTTATAAGTTCTCATGTATTTCATATTTTAGTGTTTGGTAAGTTACAATACAAGTTTTCTGATTTCTGCCTTACTCTTTAGTGTTTTTCAAAGTGTTGATTTTTGGCGAATTGTATGGAAAACAATTGGGGTCAGTATGACTCCCAACACAAAAGTTCAAGTTTTTGAACATCCTTTCCATAACGCATCTATGTGTCGAGACAACGCATACACGTTAATGATCCCAAATGAAAAACATTGCCCAAATTTCAGGAAGAAATGAATTGTTTAACCATTATTTTGGACAGTTTGAAAATCAAGTGTGGATCAAATGGACCCCAACACAACAGGAAGGTAAAATAACAACAACAACAATAATAATAATAATAATAATAATAATAAAGAAGAAGAAGAAGAATTGTTGTTGTTGTTGTTATTTCAGAATTTGTCACACAATGTTAAAGAAATTTATTTAAAATAATTTTACTGCAAATACTATTTACAATCTAACAAAATATTTTGCAGAAAATGCAACAGCAGTTTTGAGCCCATCATATATGAATTATAGGTCACACTTCATTTTAAGGTCCAATCTTCACTATAAGTGTTACCTACTTATAGAGTGGCTACTCTTTAAGTTAAATAATAAACACTAAATATTGGCAATGTTAGTTTGAAAATAAAGCAAATTCAATTATTCAGTGAATATGCAGGCAATGACAGAGCTGTTTTCTCCCTGCACTGTCCATGGTGCTGAAACAATCTCCTCTGCAGTGGAGTTGGGTAAAACAGACAAGTTGACATGTTTCAGATGGGCTTTGAGGAGAGTCTCTCAGCTTCTTCAGTTCAGACGGGCTCAGGTTAAAAAAATAAAATAAAATTACTAGGTGGACATGGAAGCTGTCGTAAACACATAGGCCTTGCTCTTCATAGATTAAAAACAAATAACATTTTCAAAGAAAAAAAAAAAAACACAGTGTTGTGCACCATAAATAAATAAATCAATACATACATATTTTGCTGATGGGCTAGTGGTTTATTTTTTTTTCCCTGAATAATAAATCACACTTATTCAATATTTTAGTATTTGCTTCATTTTAATTAGTTTAAAATACGGGCTAATATTTCTAATCAAAGATCTGGGTTTTTTGTTTATTTTCATTTGTATAGTTTCTCAAGAATAGAAGACATTTGTCATTCAGACTCCATTCATGTCATTGTCTTCAGCATCAAAGATGTGTCCTTACAATTTAATTGGATCTTTAATGTCCCTAAACAAAGACCAATGAGATTTCATAAGCCCACTGAAACTTGACATATGAGCCCCCAAAGCACAAGGACAACACTAACATACCTAAGGGAGGAAGATCTGTTTAATTAACACTATCCATACCTCTATAAAGACAACCAATTTGTTGCAATTGATTGTGAAATTTACTAGCAAGTTACAAGAGAAAATTGTTTCTTTACCATTTTTTTTTCAGTGAAATAAGAAAATACAAATCTGCGCTGTTATATCTCATGCATGCTGGTGCCCTGAGATACAGTATGTGTGGGCCAACTTATGAAATCTGAGCTCAAGTCCCAGCATGAAAACGACCAATCAAGTGATTCATCCATAAAACCAAAAGGCCACAGTGCAGTCTATCATCACAATACTAATTGTGCTGCTTCTGGTAATTCTGGTTGCTGCAGCCTGGAATTGAACTGCTGGTTTCTTCTGGCCAGAGGAGAACTGGCCTCCCGACTGAGCCTGGTTTCTCCTAAGGTTTTTTCTCCATTCTGTCACCGATGGAGTTTTGGTTCCTTGCTGCTGTCGCCTCTGGCTTGCTTAGTTGGGGACACTTCATTTCCAGCGATATCGTTGACTTGATTGCAAATTATTGCAAAGATACTATTTAAACTGAACTGAGCTGGATGATGACATCACTGAATTCAATGATGAACTGCCTTTAACTGAAAAATTAGTGTTTACTATTGTCATTTTGCATTATTGACACACTATTTTCCTAATTAATGCTGTTCAGTTGCTTTGACACAATCTGTATTGTTAAAAGCGCTATATAAATAAAGGTGACTTGACTTGACATGTAGTGGAGGCTCTGGGGTCAGCAGCGTGACAGATCGCTAAACACACCGACAATCTGCTTCCAAATGTCAAAATCACTATTAAATGAGAAGAGCACATTACACTGCTGATGCTCACAGATAACCACAGCTCCTCTATTTAAAGGTGAAGTGGGTTATTTTTGTGACGTTAAAATACAGTCTCTTGTCCCAACTTAAATGTAGGTAAACAACTGTTATTAAGCTATATTATAATTTATGATTATCAGAACATTGCTCTGTTTGTTTGAGTTTTGCAGCTAGGGAGAGTGTGCAGAAATTTTCCCTTAATGTACATTAAAAGGTGCACTAAGTAACTGTCGCTGACTGAAATGACACTGGTCTTGGTCCTATACTGAAACATATTCCTTCATTCTTAGTTCATCTGCGTTACTGGCTGGATGGACAAATGTCAAAACAAAGTCTGGTTTGGCACAACATGAGGGTAAGTGAAGTGATTTTTTTTTTGTTTCTTTTTGGATGAATTATCCCTTATATTTCCTTTTTTTTAATTATTGTTATTATTTGGCCCTTATTTTAAGCATAAACTACACTAAATTAAAATTAAATTGTAATAGGTTTTTGGTGATTCTGCATATTCATATATATACAGTGGGGCAAAAAAGTATTTAGTCAGCCACCAATTGTGCAAGTTCTCCCACTTAAAAAGATGTTTAGAAGGAAGAACGTTTCTGCTAATCAAAGTTAAGAAAATTACAAGTCTTTGGTACAAACTTTTTAGATTTTACTGCAACAGAAATGTTCATCACAATTATAATGAACATGGTTTGGCCTTCTCATCTTGAGCTGATGTGAATGGAAAATGCGGTCTTGTTACGTAAACGTAACAAAGATGCCTGAATTTGCTTACAAACAGTCAGCCAGCAGCCGCATGCAATTCTTATCATATTATATTAAAAATGGTTGAAGGTTTGGCCCATGCAAATAACTCAGATTCTCTCTAATCTCCAGAAAACCTAATTCCTGACCTGCCTCTCTGGAGGCATAATTAGGAATGATTCATGTTTTACTTGCCAACTTTTCTCAGGAAACTTCACAGCCTTAGAATCCACAGATTGGAGTCATCCATAGAAACTCAAATGACTCAAAAAATATGAGTTTAAAAGTTTGTGGGAGCTAAAAGTCATTACTGTTATCCTGAAGACGCTGCAGAAGGGTGATTACCGCAGATTACTTCCACCTGCCTGTAGCTTCGGTCCGTGGCACCTGAGAGACGACATGCCTGCCGCAGTGAACTTGCACTAATGAAGCTAATTACAAGTGAACTAGAAGGACGCTGCAACGTCCTCTACGAGAGCCTGCCCCTCAGACAGCTGATGGACTTTAAGGGTGGTTATTATGCCGTACCTGCTTATTCTAAACCACTCAGCTGGGTACTGTATCCAGTTTATACACTGTGTATATGGCAGTGAAGATTTGTCTGAAATTGGCAGAGTAGTAATGAGAGGGTATCTTAGCAAAATGCAATTAAAAGTTAAAAAGCAACCATTTAATTTTAGCTTGCTTCTACAAGTATTTGAGCTCTTCAAGTTTCATGGAACTCATACATGACTGCTCTGTATCACAAGTGCAATGCTGTACCGGGTGAGCTACCAGGCAAATATACTACGTCAGAAAATCCATACATATGGAGCTGGTTATGTGATGCAAATGTCAAAATGTGTTAGTTTGCACATTATGCACGACAGTAAGTGCTTTGAGGTCATAACATCGTGTTGTGCAAGGAGCCACACAAAAATAAATCTTTATTAATTAATAATATGTCTCTGTAATCATAATTTGTGTGAAAATGAATAAAAGTTGTTGGTGTTTTACTGCTTCTGTTAATTTCAGCTGGAAACAGTGAGTTGTATGTATAGGTACGATTTTGGAGTTTCACAAAAATGTAGATAGAGGCACGTTTGTCCAATGAACTTGTGTTGAACAAAGAATAGTTCTACAGCATTTATTCATCTCATTTAATTTTTATTTTAATATTACCTAATACATGAATCAAAAGTTGTATCTGTTAACATTAGATAATATACTGAACTGACATGTACAATGAACAACTGTATTTTGAGTAACTAACATTAAGATTCAAATTAATAAATGTTACAAACAAAATATATTGTTCATTGTTAATGTCAGCTAATGCTCTTGTTATTGTAAAATGTCACTGATAAGTTAATTTCATTGTATTTATCTTTTGACTATAGAGTCCTTGCCATGTCATAGTCAAGTCTATTTGTAATCATCATGATGTGACTTTCTTCTTGTCTTCATTAGTGTCAGCTAAAATTAACACTGCTGGTGAAAAATGCAATTCAGGTGGCTGTGAATTTACAAGCTGGTTTATAATGGTTTGTGCTAAACTGATTCTTCACATTCTAAATCACTGTAAATATAGTCATGAGGACAGTTTTGAACACTGATTATTTTGCTCAATAATTTTTGGGAAACACTTTACAGTCTAGATTAAATTTGTTAACATTACTTAACTACATTAGTTGACAATTAACAAATCCAACCCTGGCTCATTGAAAACTGTGTCTGTGACGGCATTTCTGAAATATACTATGTTGCTTTTTGCATATTTTGCAACACTTTTCAAATCAATTGTCCAGTGAGTTGAATTAAAAGCACATTCATTTTTATCTGAAACAGATTAATGTGAATCTGGCAACGTTTTATTATGCTGGTTGTTGTACATGGCAGTTCAGAGATTAAACATCCAGTTAGTGGTGCTAAACGTTGAATGCTCTTTCACATTCAAAACCCAACAACACTAAACCTAACTGATATAGTGTTAAAAGCAAACATGAGATAAAAACCCATTTTCTGGCAACCATGCCACTTTAGCTTGCTTCTACAAGTCTTTTAGCTTTTATCGTGAGTTGTGTTTCATAGGACTTACCAGAGCGATCTGTATCACAAATGCAACGCTCTAGGTGAGCTACCAAGCAAATTTACCACATCAGAAAAGCCATACATTCATACATTGAGCTACATTAACGCATACGGCTCAGCGCTGCACAAGCTGATAGAATTTGCCATGGAATTCTTTTATGTCCCAGGTTGTGTGCAGAACATTATTACTAGATACTTCAGCATCCTGCACATGTGCTTTACTCTGGAAGGATACACGACAGGATGTCAACGGCTGGAATGCGGGATTACCATGGGGTGTGCCATCTCCCCCATTCTATTTGTTTTAGCATTCGAGGTAATTCTCAGAGGGGCTAGGCAAGTAGTCAGGGGCATCGAGCTACCATCAGGCGAGAGGCTTCTATTGAGGAGCTACATGGATGATGTAACAAGCATCCTTCAGACGGCTCCATGTACAACCAGGCTCCTCAAGCGCTTTGATGAGCTGCTTAAATGCGCAAGAATGAAGAGCAAGGCTGAAAAATCAAGAAGTCTCTCGATAAGGAAAGGTGTGCCGCATGTCAGGACCATCTTCGTCGTTGGAGGGTAGACCATTGCTCGGCTGGATGAGAAACCATTGAGAAGCCTGGGGAGGCAGTACACCACAGATTTATCCGACAGGCAGATGGGGAAGCTAGCCAGGCAACAACTTGCAGAGGGCTTGGCAAGAATTGAGCAAAGCCACCTGGCTGGGAAACACAAAGTGTGGTGCTATCAGCATATATTATACCAACGTGTGCTGTGGCCTCTAAAGGTCTGTGAAATTCCCATATCGGAGGTTAGCAGGATGGACAGCCTCGCCAATAGCTACATTCGAAAGTGGTTGGCTTGTCCCGCTGCTTTTCAGATGCAGGTCTCTTCAGCCGGAATATGCTGGAGCTCCCCATCAAATCCATCAGCCTAGGGTACAAGCAAGAGAAAGCATGCCTTGTATTGGAGCTAAAGGACTCAGCGAGTACGAAAGTCCCCATCTGCACAGGCCGTACATGGAAGGAGCAAGCTGAAGTAGAGCATGCTATCTCTAGTCTGCAACATCGAGAGGTGATGGGGTTAGTCCAGACCGGTCGGGGTGGCCTAGGCTGAGGAAGCGCTGACTGTGAACAGGCGCATCACCTGGGCAGATATCTGGAGGATGCCACAATCCAGGCTCAGCTTTCTGTTAAGGGTGACCTATGACACCCTCCCATGCCCCCGGAACCTCACCCAGTGGTTTGGAGACGAGGTAGGCTGCCCCCTGTGTGGCAACATCAAGGCAAGCATCCAGGATATCTTATCAGGGTGCAAAGTGGCGTTGACCCAGGGATGCTTCAGGTGGTGCCATGATCAAGTCCTGGCCAAGCTGGCGGAGGTCCTGGAGAGCTGTAGGTTGCAGAAAATCACACATCAGCAGTCGCAAAGCCTTTCCCGGCAGGGTTTGTCAAGTATGGTCGCATGCTCCAACCTCCTGCTCAGAAAAAGAGCACCATGCTTACAAGAGGAGTGGCAGATGTTAGCAGACCTCAGGAAGAAGCTGGTCTTTCCAAGAGAGATTGCGACAACTACCCTTCGGCCAGACATTATCATGTGGTCCACGGTGGAGAAAAGGGTCCTCCTCATTGAACTGACCATCCCCTGGGAAGAGGGCATGACAGCAGCCCACGAAAGGAAGCATCTCAAGTACTCCGAGCTGGCAGCGGAGTGTCAAGACGCGGGCTGGAAAGCCAGGGTTTACCTAGTGGAGGTCGGGTGTTGGGGCTTTGTGGGCAGAACAGCAGTCCAGTTGCTCCATGGTGCAGCAGTGGCAGGGTCAAACCTGCGGAAAGCCATAAAGGAGCTGGGAGAGGAGGCCAGGAAAGCGAGCTACTGGCTGTGGCTCCGGAAAAAGCACAATGGGTGGGGATCAACACCCCTGTAAAGGCAGCTGCAGGGGGTGGTGGGGAGACATCCCCTACATGCCACTGCCCCCCCGCTGGGAGATGTACTGGTACAGGGAGTGAAACATCAGTGATCTGCGGGCTCCAGCTGACGACCCTGCAGCTGACCTAAAGGCACCGGCGGAGGTGCGACAGGCCGAAAAGCCAAAGCAGGAACAACATCTCACCTGTATAATGATCTGAGCTGGTGAACTAATGCAAAATATATCAGAACATAGTATGGATTAAAATTAATTTGTTCATTTTTAACCTAAAAATAAGTATTCCGTACTGCAGTTTTAAATGACAGAAAGGTATTTGATATCTTTAAAAAGAGAGGGCTGACACAAACAAACAATTTGTGACAAACATATTTCTGTATATAAATGTCTTTATGAAGTTACTGTAGGTTCAGCAATGCTGTGTAAGCAGAACGACTGGTGAGTGAATGTACCATCCACCCAATTTCTAAACATGAGGCAACATTTTCACTTTAAATTAAACTGCTTGCTTGATTTAAGAGAGGATGTTATTTTCCCTCAGTCATTAGATTTCACAACCCCTCGACTCGACAGAGAGTCAGAGAACTGGATGTGCATACCTGTAGCAACTGAAAATTAAATTACAAGTTAAGATACACACAGCAAGCAGTTAAAAGTGGCAACATTAGTCAGGTCACATGACTTCACCAGGCCATAGAAGATCCTGTTGTTATTCAAGCTTCTCCATTATGGCTGGCAACAATACACTCCCTAAAGGTATGACTCTGCTTGAAACTCATCAGTGAGAAAAGTGCACATTTGGAACAATAGCTGTTGCCTTCCGCTTGAGTAAGTTTATTTATTAAAGAGATATATGAAGGCTTTTGTAGCTGAGAATCTTGAAACCATTATAAAATATAAAAATTTGAAATTTGAAAAATATATCCACAAACAAATAAATAAATAGTTATAAATATAATTATAAAAAAATAAATATGGCTGAAATAGTACCTGGAAAAGTAGTAATTGTATATATCCACAAATGTAAGCAAGCAAGTAAAAAAGTAAATAAATGAATGAATACATACATACATACATACTGTAACACCTACTGCTGCAAGGATGATGAAGGCACGATGAAGATTATAGAAATAAATCATTTTAATAGATAATCCACAAGATGAAGAAGTTCTCACACACAGGGTAACATCAAACAAGGGACTAATGACTAGATTAACAGAACACAGGTGAACAGAATGAACTAATCAACGCATGAGGGAAAACTAGGTCAGGGGAAACCATGAGGGAAGAAAACAAACTAAAAGTCAATGTTGATGACAGAACTCCCCCCTCCCGGAAGGTGCGACCTCGCGCCGTGACAGGATGAACAAAGGAGGAAGGGCAAGGGGCAGGTGGCAAAGGGCAGGAAGAGTGGCAGGCAGATAACCAGGGTGGCGACGATGGAGTGAGGAGCCAGGCAGTAGCAAATGGAGGGAGGAGCCAGGACGGAGACAGGAGGGACTTGGAGCAAGAAGAGCCAGGCGGGACCCAGACCGCAGCCATGAATACGGCCCACGGTGGAGCCGATGGAGGGAGGAGCTATGGTGGAGGAAGGGCTGACGATTCCAGGGGGCTGACCGACAGAGGCGGAGCAGGTGGGAGAGGAGCCTGAGGCGGGGAGGATCTGGAGGGCCAAGGCGTAGCAGATGGCTCAGGCGACCGAGGTGTAGGCAGGGATCCGGAAGGCCGCGGTGGAGCCAGAGCGACAGAGGGCCAAGGTGGAGCTGGAGGGAGGGAGGAGCTCAATGGAGCCAGTGGGACGTATCGACGAGACGCAGACGGAGGAGTGGAGTCCTGAGGCGATGGCGGGTCGACGACTGACCAAGGCGGAGATGGAAGAACGAGGGAGCCCGGAGGAGTGATGGGCAACTGCGGAGAGGAGGGAGCTTGGAGCCACGGTGGAGCCGCTGGGTCGACAGGCCGAGGCGGAGTCTGGGACTCAGAGGCTGGAGGCAGAGACAAGGGATCCTCCAGCCACGACGCCGATGGAGACTGGCAGACCCGCGGCGAACCCACATCAGAGATGGTGGGCTGAGGGTGAGTTGAGGGGCTGACAGGGGACAGCGGAAGCGGTGGTGAGGACAGATGAAGAGGTGGTGGGAGAGGGAGGCTGGGTGGGAGTTTTGAGCAGTCCGTGGGTTCAGGGATGGGGTGTGCTGCCCACACACACCAGA
>NW_015544159.1:559300-563257 GCF_001515605.1 Sinocyclocheilus anshuiensis
ACCGGCGGCGGCAGAGCAGGTGGTGGAGGAGGCCAAGGCGGAGACGGAGAGCCAATGAGCCAGGGCGACACCGAGGATCCGGAGGGCCAAGGCGGAGCAGATGGCGCCGGCGACCGAGGCGGAGACAGGGATCCGGAATGCCGTGGTGGAGCCCGAGCGACAGAGGACTGAGGTGGAGCCAGAAGGATGGAGGAGCCTGACAGACGGAGGGATGAGGCGGAGCCAAAGGAGTGGAGTCCCGAGGCGGCGGATGGTCAACGACTGACCAAGGCAGAGCCGAAGGGACGATGGAGCCTGGTGGAGCTGGTGGACTGACGGGCCATGGTGGAGACGAGGGAGCTAGGAGCCATGGTGGAGCCGCTGGGTCGATGGGCCGAGGCGGAGTCTGGGACTCAGAGGCTAGAGGTAGAGATAAGGGATCCTCCAGCCACGACGCCGATGGAGACTGGCAGACCCGCGGCAAACCCACATCAGAGATGGTGGGCTGAGGGTGAGTTGAGGGGCTGACAGGGGACAGCGGAAGCGGTGGTGAGGACAGATGAAGAGGTGGTGGGAGAGGGAGGCTGGGTGGGAGTTTTGAGCAGTCCGGGGGTTCAGGAATGGTGTGTGCTGCTCACACACACCAGATGGCCACTCCCAGCACTGGGAGCGCCAAAGATAGCGGAAAGACTTCCATGGTCATTAAGGGGCAGACAGACAGCTCAGGGTAGATAGACAGTTAGGGCAAGACCTCCATGGTCATGATGGGGCAGACAGACTGTTCAGGGAAGACAGACAGTTCAAAAACGGCCTCCTTAGCCATATCAGGACAGGCAGAGAGTTCAGATGATGGAAGAAAACTGGGTATTTCGGAATGAAAGTCTATTAAATCCAGCAGCAGAGTCCAGCGTCAGATCCCCCCCAGCGGTGGTGTAGTGGGCGGGGTTTTTCTCCATGCCCTCGCTCTCCACTGTATAATCCTCCATGGTGGGCTTTGATGCCGGCTCACGCACCTGGTCAGATGTTGGTTGAGGCTCTGGCTCCGGGGCGATCCTCAACTCTGTTGCTCTTTCTTGCGATGGCTCGTTGGTCGCGGCGGGCTTTGGCTCTCCGTCTGCGGTGGGCTCTGGCAGATGCTCCACGCAGTGGGTTGACGGTTGACTTGGCTCTGGGTCCGGAGTGGGGCTGGCGAGACCGATGGTGAATGGCGAGTCATTGCTCACCAGCACCCACTCCACGAAGGTGACGAAATACCCTCGAGGACTGTGTTACGTGCCTAGAGGGGACGGTGTGTTGCGTTGTTTTGCTCTTGTTTTCTTTCTCCTCTATTACCTCTTAGGATGACGCTATTGGCTGACGTGGTTGTCTGTTATCATTAGCGTGCGGATGGATGTTACAGGCGGAGGATAAAAGTCGACGTCAACCGGAAGCCCGAGAGAGGGAGAATGGAGCGGAGTCTTGCTTTCGCCACGTTTAGGTTTTTTTTTGTGTGTCGTGCTTTATTAGATTTATAACTCCTTGGTTGCTCCTTAATATTTTTTTTTTTTTTTGTTAACGTAGTTCTTGCTTTGAATTAACTAGTTCATTTTTAACTTGTTCATGTTTGTTTTGATGTTATTTTGATATGTTGAAGATTTATTTTGTTACTTATCAGTTTGTTCTGATTTGTGATTGCCAGCCGGGAAAACAGTGACTAGGGAAGCATGTCACGTGACATCCATTTTTGCATTCACCTAGGAACACCTGCTGTTAGCACACTAGGTAAGGAGCGGATGCTTTGTTGTAGTTTGGTTTAGTTAGAATAGTTTATGTAGTGTGCGTAGAGTGCCGAGGAATTTATTTAGTAATAATTTACCCCTGGCTATCTTGGAGACGTAACATAAATGTGGGGGCTCTTCCGGGATCTCTTTCTCTAAAGGAAATGGAGAGAGATCTTACTAATTAAAGGCCTGGAGATATTATTGGTTGCTGGTTCAAATTGTTGAGTAGCCTATAGAGCATTAGTGAGATAGAGCGTTGGGATTATGTGGAAGTTTTCTTGTGGACTGGCAGTGTGTTGTTTGTTTGCAATTATGACTTCGCACGTGCAAAACTTTCTCGAGAACCCTTCGTTTCAAGCGTTTGAGAAATGTCGGAAAGACGATTTAATTGTTATAGCAGATCATTTGCACGTGATGTTGAGGCTTTCGATGTAAAATGAGCAGAGTGCGTCATCCGGGTAGCTGGTATAGTTGGAGATTTCTAAGAAAAGTCTGGTGTGGTCCTCGAGGGTGAGTTGGAGGAATTCAGGGCAATCCATAAACAAAAAATACAAGACTTTCAAAAATGAGAAAACAAAACGAAGGGAAACACGCCACTTAACTTATTTGGTCCGGTATTCTGTCACACCTCCTACTGCAAGGATGATCAAGGCACGATGAAGATAATAGAAATAAATCCTTTTAATAGATAATCCACAAGATGAAGAAGTTCTCACACACAGGGTAACATCAAACAAGGGACTAATGACTAGATTAACAGAACACAAGTGAACAGAATCAACACACGAGGGAAAACTAGGTCAGGGGAAACCATGAGGGAAGAAAACAAACTAAAAGTCAATGGTGGTGACACATACATACATACAGATATAATTGCATATATCTAAAAATGTAAAAAAAAAAAAATAGTAATTGCATATATCCACTAATATCAAGCAAACCAGCTTGTCCTTAAATTCCAGTTTTGAAAAAGGTCACATCATTGCTATGTACATCTTATATCATCTTGAAATGAGCTTGATATTCAGCTGGATGACCAATGCTCCACAAATTCCCCTGTCCCTCTGTGCGTTAATGTCTGCTTTGAGGAGATAATGAGGAATTGTTGGTTATATGGCCCTGAAACCCATGTTTGTTTTATTTTTAATTTAGGTCAGGGGAAACCATGAGGGAAGAAAACAAACTAAAAGTAAATGGTGGTGACACATACATACATACAGATATAATTGCATATATCTAAAAATGTAAAAAAAAAAAATAGTAATTGCATATATCCACTAATATCAAGCAAACCAGCTTGTCCTTAAATTCCAGTTTTGAAAAAGGTCACATCATTGCTATGTACATCTTATATCATCTTGAAATGAGCTTGATATTCAGCTGGATGACCAATGCTCCACAAATTCCCCTGTCCCTCTGTGCGTTAATGTCTGCTTTGAGGAGATAATGAGGAATTGTTGGTTATATGGCCCTGAAACCCATGTTTGTTTTATTTTTAATTACCTGTCAGTCCCTGCCAGCTGTAAGCATAACAAATGTCATTGATCTGCAAAAGCATTTAGGCAAGAGACAATTTGGCTAAGTCAACTAGATATTAATGACAACACATATATCCTTTTAACAGCATATTCCACTATCACTGAATCCTGTGAGAACACACAGCACATGGTCTGATCCCATTAGAAAAGCAGAGTGATGTTCTTCAACACAAGATCCACCTTAAAAATCAACCCAATGTTAGCAAGCTCAATTAATCTGGGAGCTCATTTCCTTCAAAGAAATAAAAAAGCCGTTGCTGGATCCTCCAGACCACTGCAAACTCCCTCAAGCCTTAAATTTGTCTTATGAGGCAGGTCGAAACAGAATGAAATGAAATTAGATTTTACTCACTTAACAAGTTAATTGTCTCAGCATTAACTACAGAAGAGTAAGTGTCTGTTGTTGAACACCGGTGCACAGATGAATGTTGCTGGCATGTGATCATCACTGTAAAATAAAAGGGAAAAAAAGCAATTATATTTTATGCAGCACACAAGGTTTTGAGTCTTGAGTCACTGAATGTGATGCAGTTCAAATCTACATAAAAACACATGTTAGACAAGCACTGATGTGGCATAGAATGAAGTCTGGTATGAAATGTATATGTATAACAATACATTATATATATATATATATATATATATGTGTGTGTGTGTGTGTGTGTGTGTGTGTGTATGAG
>NW_015544159.1:564541-565016 GCF_001515605.1 Sinocyclocheilus anshuiensis
TATATATATATATATATATATGTGTGTGTGTGTGTGTGTGTGTGTGTGTGTATGAGCAATATCACGCTCGTAGCTGTGCGATATGGCTGTATATCGACACGGCTGTGATTCAGTCATAGACACGAGGCCACAGGCAGCTTCAAATAATCACAGTGTGCCGATATAACAAACCGCATATTTGAAGTCTAAACAAGTACATTCTCACCTTAAAAACTGTTAAAACTACATTCCATGACACAAAACAGTATTATTTATAAAATTATAGCAGACTTGGGTGTCTGCCATGATACTCACTGTGAAAAATACTGCCAGCGGAGTGACACAAACGGTGAAATGGTTGGAGCTCTGTTATAACTAGAATATCGCACTCCTCTCAGCCAATCAGATTCGAGGACCAGAAAGAATGTTTGTTTATAAATACAGTATATATATACAGTGGGTACGGAAAGTATTCAGACCCCCTTCAATTTTTCAC
>NW_015544159.1:565273-567260 GCF_001515605.1 Sinocyclocheilus anshuiensis
ACATGGTTTTATGTTTACGCGATGCAACGCAACGTGTAAAAAGACAGTATAAGTCATTATAATCAGTAATTATGTCCCCACTGGATGCAACAAATGCCTCGTTTGTAATGGGTTTGAATGTTTTTGTTTTGTCGCTCCGGCTGGGACACGCCATCACAGTATGGTGAGGGGCGTAACATTTCCGTCTCACGCTTGAGGAATTCGGCCAATCACAACGCACTGGATAGCTGGCCAATCACAACACACCTCGCTTTTTCAAACCGATGAGCTTTGTAAAAATCGACGCGTTTCAAAAAGGCGGGGCATAGAGGAGAAACAATAATGTACAGTATGTGGAAAATAATGTGTTTTTTTAATTTTAAACCGCATAAACACATTTCATTACACCAAATACACAAAATAATGTTCTTTTTAGCAGCATCATATGACCCCTTTAATGCTAAAATGTATGTTTTTAATGTAACCTTCTCCCTTATATAGGAATAATTAATGCAATTTTATATTACATATTTGGAAGAATTAAAAGAGAAGTTTCATGTCTGTGCTTGTATTGTTCATCTGGTTGAGGTTGATACGGAAAGTACTGAGTAATGCAATACTTTTTTTAAAAGTGTAATTAGTACAGTAATTTGATTACACTGTTAAAGATGTAATTAGTAGCTAGTGATGAATTACTTTTTAGAGTAACATTGTAAAAATGTTGTTTGTGTGACACTGCATTAATTACATACCTGTTCATTAATTGCATGCATATACATGCTCTAATCAATATCATCACGGAAATGATGTTCTGTAAATTTCAGGGCACGTGTCTATTTCGAAACTTCCTGTACACAGACAGAAATCTCACTGCAATGCAGCACATCATGTGTTTACCCTCTTCTAACCTAAGACATAAGACTAAGACGGATTTCCTATCAGCCACATCTTTTTAAAATTCTGCTCTGTTGTCTTTGTGCCTCTTTGAGCTTCAGACAACAAACTTTTGAACCATAGATTAAGCATTGATCTATCCAGCCATGATCTTGGTGAAACTAGGATTACCAGCACACGTCATAAATCACTTCTAACCGAGATAAATGATACGGAGTGCCAGAGTTTCAGTCAGTCCATAACAGACACAAAACATGAGTGAGGATAAATTAGATAATTTCAATACATACAATCTATTTCTATGACCTTTACCGGCATTAGCAATATAATTCAGACATGTGGAGACAGTCCTAATAACTGCTCAATTAAAGTAGGCGAATTCAATGATCAATTGAAAGGTTAAACTGTCTTAGATTTCTTGGGGGTGGATAATCGCATTGATCTGTTTGCATTAAGACTGTCCTGTTGGGTTGGGATGGTAGGATCATTTATTCATTTTTTTATTATTTTTTTGGCTTAGCGCATGTTAAAGCCTCATGCGAAAATGACCTGAAGCTATCAAAATGCCATGTGTGTGTGTGTGTGTGTGTGTGTGTTGACCACAGATACAGCAGATAAAAAAATAAAAGTAAAAAGTTTAATAAAAGTTTCAGAGTTCTGAAAGACTTCCTAAATAAGCCGAACTTAAAAATAGAGCATCATTTCCACATCAATAGCAATTACATAACTGACATATCAGGACTATTGCTGCATTATTACAAGATTGAGAGCGCGAGTCAGGCTCTATATCCATCAACAATATTCATGTTACAATAAAGCAGTAACCAATATATGAATATGGTAGCTACTAGTCACGGTCCTTTGGCCACTCAAGGCCAAGACTAAAAATACTCAAATATGGTTATAAATATATTCCTAGACATGATTTATATATATATATATATATATATATATAATAACAAATTGAATTTCAATATCAAGTGCCTATTGAACCTTGCTTTTTTTCATTTTAAGAGTCTTAATCAGTTGATTTTTTTCATTGGTGAAAATGGAAAAATAGAAGAAAAAAACAGAAATAGAAAGAAAAAAATAAGGAAAAATAAAATAGAAAAAA
>NW_015544159.1:567589-570399 GCF_001515605.1 Sinocyclocheilus anshuiensis
TGATTGATTGATTGATTGATTGATTGATTGACTGATTGATTGATTTGATTAGATCTTTGTCAACAATGGTATCATTGATGAAAACAGAAAATAACTTCTAAATTCAGAGTTCAGAGTAAAAGGCTATGCAGATGTGCAAATAGTGAACATTATTTATTTATGTATGTGTTTGATTATGTATTATTTATTTATAAATAATAATCAATAATAATC
Source organism: Sinocyclocheilus anshuiensis (assembly GCF_001515605.1). Classification (NCBI taxonomy): domain Eukaryota; kingdom Metazoa; phylum Chordata; class Actinopteri; order Cypriniformes; family Cyprinidae; genus Sinocyclocheilus; species Sinocyclocheilus anshuiensis. The sequence goes on from NW_015544159.1 coordinate 567,803, forward strand.
AATAAAGGTCAGGATGTTCATAAATATGTTTTAATGGAGGAAAATTTCAACATTCAAGCCAAAAAAAGAGTGTCCTATAGATTTTCCTCCCACGCACATGCCCATGGTTAATCAGACCCTGATCTATTGTATATATTTTTACATCAACACTGGTAAGCCTTGAGATTTGCAGTTTGTTGAAAGAAAAAACATAATGCATTTTTAATAGGATAACTCTGTGTTGTCATCTAAATTAGTTTTTTTTCTTTCTTTTTTCTCAGTGGTGTTTATAATTATGGCTAAATTACATTCCAAGTCAGTCACAGTCATGATGACACACACACTGAAATGATCACAGACTATCAAGATATACATGCATTGTTTCATATGACAAATAAATAAATCTACGCCTATCTTAGTACAATGGTCATCTCCGTCTGAGACTAGGAATATGGCGATGCTGTATGCCCATACGCATCATGTTTTTTCTAAGAAATGCAATAACATACATTCACCGCTTCATAATTCTATCAAACTCAAAATCAATATGTTTATGCTCCATATTACCACAATCGATAGAAAAAATGACCATTAGTACAGCAAAGATGAAGTAGATAGTGAAATTAAAACAACAACATGAAAGTATGTAAATAAATGATGAATGTTGGTCTCTCAGGATATTTCAGCTCGTTCAAGTCAGTTTCAGTATTGGAAATAAGCACTGCAGTGCAGAGCATGCAAATGCTTGCTCATCGTTCAAAGAGACACGAGCGATCCCTCCTTACCCTTTTGGGAGCGCATGCATTTATTTGCACTTTCCCAAGAGTCCCTCAGTCGGTACACCGCCGCCCCATTATGACTCACCAACAAAGAGACATTCTGAGCTCAACTCTACAAAATGTTATTCAGCACATTGACACTTGACACAATGTTTCCATTATGTTTTCTAAAGAGACCTGGAATCTTAGCAGAATAAAATAGGAGCCTATTTTCTCATCATAGAGCAAGGGAGCACGGTTCCGTTCAAAACAATGGCTCCGTTCAAAACAATGGCTCTCCCAGGATGACTGTTCATCTGGGAAACAAATATCGGGAAATAGTAAGGCTGGTAAAATGTTGTGGCACTTTAAATCATTTTTAGTGCCTTTTTACACCCTTTTAGTGTTTGTAGTCTATAGCATACTTCTCCTTCCTGCCAAAAGCAGAAAAATGCTGCATTACACCATGTCCTAACTAGATTTATAAGTCTCCAGTAAAAATCACAGTCTGTCCACACTGAATGCAGTTTCTACTTATACATAAAACAACATTATATGTTTACTATAGTATAGTATAGTATAGTACAGTGTAGTCAGAACTCAGAAGTCTATATTGTGATTTTTTTTACGTTAGCATATTGTAACCTCAAAGCTACAGGATTTAGACTAAAATTAACAAAATCCAGTTGTATTTCATGGTGTTTTTAAACAGAAATTAAGAAAAGAAAAGGTCAATATCATTACATCACTGTAACTCAGACTTGCACTCAGATGGTGAAGCTCTCAAAATATTCCGTAGCAGCAAGGACATACGTGAAACCCGCTAACCGAGTCTACAGAACTCACTCCTCTCCACGCCAGCACCAACATGACAGTATGATTCTTATTTCGGCTTGAAAAGGAACTGAAAAATGTTATTAAATTCTGGGTTAGGGTTTATATGGTTTGTTATGGGCTGAAAATCTTGTTGTCACATTGTGCCTTGTTCTCTGCAGAGCGACTGTTGTGGAGAGAGACGGCACTGCAGACTGGCTTTCATTCACAGCAAATCAAGTGTTGCCAGCAATTCAGAGATCAAAGGAGGAAGACGCTAGAGCTTCTTTCTCTGTAAATAAAAAGCCTTCATGGCAACATGTGGGCTTGACCTGTGATATATTTGATTAATAATCCAAATTACACGCTGTTTGCATAACTGTCCCAAGATCTGTAAGCTGGGCTCCTGGATGACTGACACACACATGTGCAGGTGGCCAGAAGACCTCAAATGTACATAACTGCAAAACGCATTAGAACGTGATTGTGGTATTCAGAAGACTCTGAGGATCATGAAGTAAATGGAAAAGAGGAAATACTCATTTCGTTAATACAACAGTTGTTTCTGGTTCTCAAATCTGATTGGCAGAGAGCCTTTTCCAGGCGTGTGATATTCTAGTTATAACAGAACTCCAACCGTTTCACCGTTTAAATCAGGGGTTTTCAACCAGGGGGGCGCCAGCACCTGTCAAGGGGGGCGCGAGCATCAGTTAATTCAGAGACGTTCCCTTGAGAATTTATGAATATGAGTTAACAAATCTTTAGCCATCCACTAGGTGGAAATCTGACTCCCACTGCTAGGCGACAGTTAGAGCAGAGTTGGCTCGAGTATCAGTCACGCTCAGTGTTGCCAAGTCTGCGGTTTTCCCGCGGAATTGGGCTACTTTAACACTTGCCGCGTTTTGCATTAAAGTAATTTTAAGCCATTTAAGTCCAAGACATCTCAATGCTGTACTCACGCACTGTGATAGAGCGTTTCGATGCGCACCGCTCACACACCTGAAGTGCACAAACAGATAGCCTTCTCAGACAGCAGGTGAATACCAA
>NW_015544159.1:571097-572417 GCF_001515605.1 Sinocyclocheilus anshuiensis
TAGAGCAGAGTTGGCTCGAGTATCAGTCACGCTCAGTGTTGCCAAGTCCGCGGAATTGGGCTACTTTAACACTTGCCGCGTTTGGTAGTTTTGGGCGAGTTTTGAGTATCAATTAGGAGGGTTTTGTTGTGAAAACCTGGCAACCCTGGTCACGTTTATTGACAGTGTAAGATGATTTACGATTAGCCGTGTCGGAAATCCAACCACGGATTGGCATGTTGTTATCTCAGAAACAGGCTCAGCCATCACATTGAATCAGGTAAACTGGTTATATATTTATGTTTCAGTATAATTACGCACGCTATACCAGGGGCGGTTCTAAACCCTTTTTAGGTGGGTTTCAGCCCCCCATCTGTCACTTTAGCCCCCCAAAACTATCTTAACGATCAGGCCAGTGCTGCTTCCTCGAGAAAGTTTTTCATTCTCACGTGTTTTAAGTCTTGTCAGTTTAAACATTTAAGTAATTTTAAGCCATTTAAGCCCAAGACATCTCAATGCGGTACTCACGCACTGTGATAGAGCGTTTCTATGCGCACCGCTCACACACCTGAAGTGAATGTAAACAGTGAAGAAAATATCAAATGTGCATCAGTATAACGGATCCGTGCATTTCTTATGTAAATAATGTTAATCAAAAAGAGCAAAAGAAAAATTGTTCGCTGCTTTAATAGCTTTAATGGATATTTGCTTTTATGTCAATGTTAATAAAGTAATTCAGTGTGACTACAGTAATACTTGGGGGGGGGGTTGTTGGATGTTGGGGGGGCGCGAGTGAAATTAGACACACTTGGGGGGGCACATGTCCTAAAAGGTTGAAAACCCCTGGTTTAAATCACTTGCATTATTTCTCACATGCAGCGAGTGTCATGGCGGACGCCCAAATCAACTATAATTTTATAAATAATACTGTTTTTGTGTCATGGAATGTAGTTTTAAGAGTTTTATGGCGAGAATGTACTTGTTTAGACTTCAAATATGTAGTTTGTTAATAAAGATAACATCTATTTGTAAATTTGCTTCTATGTTTTCGGAGAAGTGAGCTCCAGGGCGTCAGCGGCCGTTCAGCGCTCATGAACCCGCCGAGAGCAGCCTCACCTCGGCCAGACCTTCGGGAAATCACCGCTGGCTCTGATGTCTCTATAGTGGTTAAACATGAGATATAATTAGTTTTGGGTAAATCTAACGGACAGTCTTTGCTCTCATTAATCTATTATTTGTTCCAGAGCAAATAGTTTTGGCTGAGGGCAAAATCTCATGTTATTTTGTGTAACCTCAGTGCTGTATCAGAGCGGTGCATATGTATACTTATAAATGAAATGT
>NW_015544159.1:572799-573470 GCF_001515605.1 Sinocyclocheilus anshuiensis
TAACGGATCCGTGCATTTCTTATGTAAATAATGTTAATCAAAAAGAGCAAAAGAAAAATTGTTCGCTGCTTTAATAGCTTTAATGGATATTTGCTTTTATGTCAATGTTAATAAAGTAATTCAGTGTGACTACAGTAATACTTGGGGGGGGGGTTGTTGGATGTTGGGGGGGCGCGAGTGAAATTAGACACACTTGGGGGGGCACATGTCCTAAAAGGTTGAAAACCCCTGGTTTAAATCACTTGCATTATTTCTCACATGCAGCGAGTGTCATGGCGGACGCCCAAATCAACTATAATTTTATAAATAATACTGTTTTTGTGTCATGGAATGTAGTTTTAGGAATTTTTTAGGTAAGAATGTATAGAATTCAAATTATGTTTTTTTATATATATAAAGATAATGTCTATTTGAAAACGTTCTTCGACGTTCTTGGAGATGTGAGCTCCAGGGCATCAGCAGCCTCACCTCGGCCAGTTTTTCTGGAATTTGCCGCTGGCTCTGATGTCTCTATAGTGGTTAAACATGAGATATAATTTGTTCCTTTTCCTATTTAGCGCCCAAACTCTGGAATAACCTACAAAACATTGTTCGGGAGGCAGACACACTGTCAGTTTAAATCTAGATTAAAGACCCATCTCTTTAACCTGGCTTACACATAACACACTAAC
>NW_015544159.1:575190-579594 GCF_001515605.1 Sinocyclocheilus anshuiensis
CCTGGCTTACACATAACACACTAACACATTTCTAATATTCAAATCCATTAAAGGATTTTCAGGCTGCATTAAATAGGACAACCGGAACCAGGAACACTTTCCATAACACCCGATGTACTTGCTACATCGTTAGAAGAATGGCATCTACGCTAATATTAGTCTGTTTCTTTCTTATTCCGGGGTCACCGTAGCCACCAGATTCCAGTCTGTATCCAGATCAGATGGTCACTGCAGTCACCCGGATCCAGTACGTATCCAGCCCAGATGGTGGATCAGCACCTAGAGATGACCTCTACAGCCCTAATTGTCAGCGGAGATCAGGACAACTAGATGAGCCCCAAAGACAGATCCCCAGTGAAGACCTTGTCTCCTAGACGGCCACCGGGACAAGACCACAGGAACCAGATGAGTCCTCTGCACAATGTGACTTTGCTGCAGCCTGGAATTGAACTGCTGGTTCGTCTGGCCAGAGGAGAACTGGCCCCCTGACTGAGCCTGGTCTCTCCCAATGTTTTCTCTCCATTTTGTCACCGATGGAGTTTTGGTTCCTTGCCGCTGTCGCCTCTGGCTTGCTTAGTTGGGGACACTTAATATCCAGCGATATCGTCGACTTGATTGCACAGATACTATTTAAACTGAACTGAGCTGGATAATGACTAGGGTTGTAATGATATACCAGTATGGAGGTTTATCACGGTTTGAACGTGCACGGTTATCATACCGTAAACATTTGCATATCTACGGTTTAAAAAAAATGAATGAAAAAAAAAAATCTCATCCGCGCACATGCAACTTATTTCCGCTCGGCTGCTTCACTCTGCATTCACTCGGCTGCTTACACGCACGTGCAGCGGAGAAAATGACAGAGACAGGATAATATCTAATCTCCATCCACGCCGAAAAAAAGTTAAAATCTGCAGTATGGGAATACTTTGGATATTTAAAAAACGAACGCGGGATTGTCCTTGAGGACGGATCAAATTTGCAAAAAATGTGGATGCAAAGTGGCTGCAAAAGCAGGCAATACATCCAACATCTTTGCTCATATTCGCGGACACCATCCCTCCATGCAGATAAAGGTATGTCGCATTAATAACAAGTTATAAGTTAAGGCCGTATGATTTCCGTGAAGCAGAGGGAATCCTGGTGCAGTCGTGAACATGGAATTTACAGTATAACGAGGATGTCACGTAAAATGCGCAATCGGATGGATGGATAAATCAAAAGTAGTTATGATATGTGTCTGTGAATATTAAAGTGCAAAGAGACTGCTATATGAATAATCTGCTTGTTTCTGCATGTATCTGAGTGGCGCCGTTTTATGCATACTGAAGTGCGCATACATAAATGGGGTTTTCAACATCTATATGATACATAAACATGAACATCAGCAGAGCTGCTCTGAGAGAAAACCTAAATAAACATTTCCTAGTTTTATTTGAGAAAAACCATTGTCAAATACATTCTGAAACTCAAAGGTCCGCTACAACCCCTCAAAATAAAAGTTTGATTTAATTTGAAATTATGACAAAAATATATTAGCATTGTACAATGTACTTCAAAGTTAAAACAACAATAATAATATTATTTATGATAAAATAATTTATTTAAACATTGTTTTCAATGAATATCATGTTTGTCCATGTTTTAACTTTGACAAAAAAATAAAAGGAGTTGTAAATTTTCATTTAAAAACATTTAAAAACATTAATTAAAATGTTAAAGTGTGATACACTCAGGGCGGGTCTAAGGTAAGACACCAGTCTAGTCTGTGCTGACGTCACACAGACAGGCATCTGAGATCGGCGCGATTTGAAAAAGGGGAAAACATTTAACAAGATTTAGACAAAAACACTGGGTGGATTTTTATCATTATAGGGTGGTTGTGTACACACACTGCCAACACACATTTCAGTTCAAACAACTTGTAAAAGTGCATGTAGCATCCTATGACCCCTTTAATATATACCGTGATAACCGCGAAACCGTGATATTTGTCTCAGACGATTATCATACCGTGAAAATATCATACCGTTACAACCCTAATGACGACATCACTGAATTAAATGATGAACTGCCTTGAACTGAAAATTGAGTGTTTACTATTGTCATTTTGCCTTATTGACACACTATTTTCCTATTTATAAAATAAATAAATAAATAAACAAACTAGTATTAGTAGTAGTACATCTAAATGTAATTTATTGCTGTCAAAAGCTGATGGCTGATGTCACCAAGAAAGCCCTTGAAAAAGCCTCAGCCAAACCAAAATGCCTGTAAACCTTCCCCTCCATCCATTCAACATCAACTTTTCATGATCTAATCAATTCCCGATGGATAAAATCAAGTGCCTCTCTACATTTCTTCTCATTCCATATCCCTTTTCACTCAAAAATACATCCGATTAACACTCTCGGTCTTATAAATGTTAGTGAGCAATTTCCTTCTTATCTTGATTCATTAGAGCAGTGATTCTCATCCAGGGGTATTTCAGCAGGTTCCCCTGTAGGTTTAAAGTAAAATGTCAATTAAAAGTACAAATAAACATTTTTGTTTTGTTTGTTTGTTTTGTTTAGTTTTTTACTCATCTCATGCAAACTCACAACAAAGCTCATCTATTTTTCATCCCAACAAATATCTCAGCCTAATTAACTTTTACCAAAAACTATATAGCTCTAAAAATTCTTTATATATACAGTTTTCTAAAATTTCATACCGAGTCTTTATTTGATAAAGCTTTAGTTTGAAGTTAAGCTACTTCAAAGTCAAGATACTTGGTTAAACTTAAAAAAAGTATAAACTATTAATCAGATGACAGAAGACATCTGATTTTTGTTCATGTTTCATGTTTGATTCATGTCTACAAATTAGTTGTTTAATTATTTTCTTTTGAGTGAATCAATTTAATTAGAGTGATACACTAATTATTGATGTTTATTCATATGTTTTGATATATTGGTACATACGCCAATGTTAATATGATCATTATGATATAAATTCAGAATTATGATTAAATATTCTTCCACTAAACTATTTTAGAGACAAACTGTAGAAGTAAAACACGTCTTGAGTGTTTAAAACTTTTGCAATGCTACAAGTTCTGAGGCTGTGCAGCATGCATATCAGGCCTGTCTGAATCTCAATCTATGGCACCTGATGTATTTTCAGATTTTGGGTTTGTTCTGAAATGGACAATAGTATTAATTTTTAAATGTTCAGGTCATAGAAAGGTCTTAGGAAAATTAAATATGATTTCAAACTGTGCAGCAACCCTAGCTTGGGTGTCTTATCTTGCGCTTTAATTCAATCAATTTTTCCTGCACAGCTGCTTCACAAGCTGCTAAGCAAATATGAGTCAACCGAAATACCACACACATTACTAGACTGCAAAAACTCATTGTGAGCTCTTAAATACCTAAATACCATAGCCAGTATTCTGAACACCTTCCACGAATTTGGAATTTAAATATCTCTCTTTTTTTCTGTGTAAAACCAGCTGCAGTGATGTGCTTTTTTTCAGAGGTCAGGATTCATCAAGAGTAGCTCATCCAAGTCGTTCACTCGCTCTTGAAACACTTTAAACGCATCACAGCAAAGCAAGAGCAGTCAGGATAATGATGACCCCTGAGACATCCCAGTCCAAATTTCAACAAAACAACTTTTATTAATTTATTTTCTACATGCAACTCTCTGAAGAAAGTTCCATTAAAACAGGGAAACATTACATATTAATGAGAGAGGTTACTTCAGTGATAATTAATTGTGAGAAAACATGTAAAAATGTGCATTTTAGCTCCATGTATAATTTAGTTCTGGCATATATAACTAGATTATACCAAAATATGACATCGACATTTATAACCATCATCTAAAGTGCTGTCGAGGGGGAAAAGGGTTGTTGCTAAAAACAGACAGAGAAAAAGAAATTGGATTTAGAAATGGAGTAACTATTTTTTAATAGTTTATTTAACAACTTTATTTTATTTATTTTTATTTATTTATTTTTTTCTCATTTAAGACTATGAAGAAGGTTCCATGAAAACAAAGGGAATAAATAAAATTACTTTTGTGATAATTAATGTAAAAATTTATATTTTAGGTCTATGTATAATTTAATTCAGGAATATATGATTAAGTTAAACCAAAATGTTACATTTACATTTATAAACATCATCTGAAATTCAGTCTCTAACAAAAATGTGTTGCAAAAACAGGCACAGAAAATGAAATTCACTTTAGAAATGCATCTATTTCTTAATCATGTTTAAAATTTGCATGGTATTTTCCTTTTTTTTTTTAATCAGAAAAGAAATGTTTGTACATGAATGATTAACACCCAGGTACATAACACTGTGCACATTAGAATGAATTCCAAATGTATAGAGACTCATGAAAAATATTCAA
>NW_015544159.1:579985-581390 GCF_001515605.1 Sinocyclocheilus anshuiensis
ACTCTCACACCACACATCATGTTCTCATGCAGTGAAAAATACATTGAGAAAAGAGGACACTGACAACGTCAGTGTCAAAAATATTGAATATTTTTCAATTGAATATTTTTACCAAAAAAAATAAAAATCTCTCTTTATTTATTCCTTCCCTTTCTAGCTTGTACTTATTTGAACAATGTCTAGAAACTTGGTATTACAAGCACTTCCTGTATCTGTTTGCCTCTTTAAGAAGAATCGCTTTATGTATCCCCCAATTGTAAGTCGCTTTGGATAAAAGCGTCTGCAAAATGACTAAATGTAAATGTAAATGTAAACGTGCCGAGAGGCATGACAGAGCAGATTATTTTTGGCATAAAAAAGACTCAGCTTTCAAATTTTGTCATTTTGTAAGAAATTAAATCTGGTTTTGTGGCTCTTTAATGTGTCATGACAGATCGCTGTAGCGCCTCAGTTCAAGCGGCAAGTGAAAAGATCATCTGTTTCTCTTTACTAGTTATAGCACAAAATAAACATGAGTGAACATCAGAAGATATCTCAATCGTACTCCCTGCGAAGGGTTAATTGCATCCTGTAAACTACTGGAATCTGGATACTTCTGAAAAATTCAACAGTGTATTCACTAGTCTGGATACATATCTTTCATGCAGTAAAATTCAGAAAGTTTGAGTTTTGTACTAAGCACACACATTATGCATGCTTTCGTTTTATAAAGGTTCCCTGAGTGCTGTGATTAAAACTTAACTCTCTCTTAAATAATACATGCAGAGCAGCTCTAAAATGCAATGCTGCACACTATCTGTGGAGGCAAATATATGTTTACATGAATTCAACGTAAATTATTCCCAGCTCTGGAGGCACAACAGCTTATGGTGTTGTTGTAGTCTGAAAGAAATACACTCCTAAAGCCCCAGAGGCTGAGGAAATGGTTCTCTGTCCTCACTGCTGGTGTATTTTCCACAGGCGCAGAATATCAGCAGAGACACAGAGCCCAAAGTCTGAGAACAATAAAGGCAATAATAGAGCACTGGGCCCTTCTTGAAAGCTGATACTTTTGCATTTGAGTTCAACGATAAGAAAATGGCAAGAAATGGTTGCTGTGGCATGAGAGACTCCAAACTGAGATAATATAAATCTTCTGCAGCCTAATGATTTTGAAATGTCTCACAAAGTGAGGTGTTTTTTTAAACTGCATTTGTAAATGCTTGGTAAAATGCTACTGAATCTCTTCAAATGATCTTTGATCAACAGTTCCACAGTTTTAGAAAGCAGGACTGATATTACGCTTGCGGCGAAGCACTTTTTTTATTAAATATCTGATTTTAGCAAATTCTATCCATCCATCCATCCATCCATCCTCTATCTATCTATCTATCTATCTATCTATCTATCTATCTATCTATCTATC
>NW_015544159.1:581678-587739 GCF_001515605.1 Sinocyclocheilus anshuiensis
TCTATCTATCTATCCATCCATCCATCCATCCATCCATCCATCCATCCATCCAACCATCCATCCATCCATCCATCCATCCATCAGGGGTGTTATCAAGTTTGTCACTCACTTGGCATCACTCACATTTTGAGTCCAAAAGCATGTGTGATCAGAATGCAGCTAGAATGCCACTGTAATTCAAGTTATGAAAGCAAAAAATATCCATGTATGGGTTGTTGTTTTTTATATAAGATATCAGTTAAGTAATATCACACAAGCAAGAGTGCTTTTTCCAGAATATTAGCACGAGCGTGATCGCGAATGTGATAACTTCATACAACAGTTCAAAAAAACAAGTTAATATTGATTTACATTTAGATACAATATTGTCCTTTTTTTTTTCCTTTTTTTGCCAACGAAAATAGGTCCAAATAGTTACAATAGTCACAAACAAACATTTGTGCATCTCAGACCAACACTGCAATATTTAGCTCCTGAATGAATGCGTTTTTGAACCAATCATAATCAATGATTCAATAATCAATTCATAAATAAAGAATGAATGAATTGGCCGTTTTGAATGATTCATTTGAATGAATGATTCAATGAACCACTCATTAAGGGACTTGCCATCTATCTGTCTAATATAGTTTTAAGTGTGTCATCCTTCAATAACAAATTTGCATTACATTGTGGCTGATTTACCAAAATATTTTAACTGAAATACACCATAGAAACTTAAAGGGATAGTTCACCCAAAAATGAAAATTCTGTCATTAATTACTCATCCTCATGTCGTAAGACCTCTGTTCATCTTCGGATATTTTTGATGAAATCCGAGAGCTTTCTGGCCCTTTGTTTTCTTCGCACACAAAAAGTATTCTTGTTGCGTCATAACATTATGGTTAAACCACTAATGTTCCATGTACTTTTTATTAATGTCCTTACTATCTTTCTGGGCCATAAAACGTTTTAGTTGTGTTGCTGTCTATGTAGGGTCAGAAAGCTCTCGGATTTCATCAAAATATCTGAATTTGTGTTCCTTAGATGAACGAAGGTCTTACAGGTTTCAAAGACATGAGGGTGAGTAATTAATGACAGAATTTTCATTTTTGGGTGAACTAACCCTTTAAGATCTGACAGAAATCCATGTAAAAAATTTTGGATCTTGTTAAAAATGAAATTCAACCATTCATTTCTAATGTTGGGATCCTTTAGAAGGATCTGCAGAGCCGTAGGTGCTACACACAGCCATTTCACTAATTTCACAAATTTTCCTCTAACTGTATCATTAGGAATTAGCAACAATGCATTTCTGAACACCAAATAGGCACTGGTGACATGTACATGTGGTTGGTTAAGTGTTCAAGTGATCACTAGGACATCAGAAAGTCGGGAAAATTTGAAACGTAGTTTCAATAAAAAAAGAGGTTGGGCTGTATAGTGATTTATTTATTTATTTATTTATTTTAACCACAGTTATTGTATGCACATTAAAACATGTTTCTGGCATTTTAATAAAATACTGATAAACACCAACTATTTAACATACTATCTATTCAATATAATATCTTAGAAGATACAGTTCTATTATATTTGATCATTTCATTCTGAGTCAAATTGTAGACGTCTTTCAAAAAAAAAAAAAACGTAAAAAAAAAAAAATAACTGGGATTCATGTAATACCTGACAAATACCATAACAAATGCTACATGATAAAAGCATGCTTCCTGAAGCATCCAGCGTCAGGTTTGTCAAGCTCAGCTGAACAGACCACAAAGAAAGCTGGAATTATGAGAGCAGCTCCCAAACTCATTAATCATCTCACTCACTAGATCTCACTGCTTTGCGGGTATATAAATGTGAGCCATTTGAGAGAGGAGACTGCTGCCTGGGAGCTGTGAACTGGCTGGCCCATCATCTTAAAATGACAAATATTGTATTCTTTTAACTCGCGGCCCCTTTGTCACACTCGCTACGGCCCACCAAGTCACTCCATCGATCACCGGCACTGTGCAAACAAGCATGAAGTCCCTCATTTCTGGCTAATAAATCTGCTTCTGACCTGTCCTTTCGAGTATAATCATGCACATGGTTCATTCCAGAAGTCAGACTGCTCCCAACATTCAAGCTCATTCTAGATCACTGCTCTGGAACTATACACATAAAAATAACATAGAGAATGTCTTTCTCACAGTCAGCGAAAATCACCTCCATTATGCTTGGAAGTTTTGAAAAGGTCTTAGCATGTTACTATGCGGTTGCTAGAGTGGTCTGTGTGGTTATTTACAGTCAGAAATCAATATTGTCAACCCAACCCTTACAGGCGGTCTTCCAATGCTATATGGGTTTGTTTGTTTGTTTGTCTATCTATTTATCATCTACCAGGTGGATATTGTACATCTGATCATTTGCAATGAAATACTTTATTTTAGTCCTTGTATTATTAATTTCGGACTTAATGCTTGGGGTTTAAGTGGAACTGTAGCTGAGATGGCAGTTTACTTTATTTGAATCAGGGTTCAGTCTTGTTAATTACTAAATATAAATATTAATGATCACAACAGAAGATTAACTAAATAGGACACTGAGCCTAATTTTGCAAGATGACTTGAACCTTCTGTACACTTGGTGCCAAATTTGGGTGGCTGTACAGTGATGCCAAGATTCAAAGACTTATCTTAATGAAGATTCAATTAGATAAAACACACACAAACACACACACACACACACACTAGTCTGAGCAACAGAGACGTGGCAGGACATGCCTCTCAGCTAGATGTGTCTCACTCAAATTTGAAGAGCAGCAGTGTCAAATTTAGCTTTCTTAAAAGTATAGTTCACCCAAAAAAAGAAAAGTAGCCTTTAATTTACTCAGGCCTCAGGTTCTTGGTGATTTATAAAATGCAAGTCAGCGGTTACTGTCACTTTGAGAGTCAAAAAAGTGCATATACAGGCAAGACAAAATTAATACCCTTAGCTCCTGACAATATATTGTGGTCTTAAGAAGTGAAATGATCAGTCTGTGCAAGAAAATTTAAATTATTTAATACATTATTACCTGCAAACCATAGCCTCGGGCAAATGGCCTGGAGTGATATCCAGTTTGTGAACGTATTGAACGAATGAAGCAGTTGACCAAATCTCACTGAAATGTTCGAGCAGCACAGATCTCCAAGTTACTCAATCAAAACAGTCACTCAAAATGAGCCAATATACTGACATATAGGATCCTCTGATGCCAGTTTTTGCCAACTCATTTAGCACTCCAGTTACTCCAACAGTCACCGAACTGAGGAAATTCCGACTCAGACTGAAAAACTGATAAGCCACTTATACAGGCATGCATGAACCAAGCATTTAAATGAAGTTTTTATGGTTTCTCATGGTTTGTTTATAAAGGTGAGTTGATTAAGATTAGTTGATTCACTCTAAATGCTTGAGACATGTAAAACATCCACGTTTCACACCATTATTGGGTGCTTTAATGATAAAATTGTGTATATGTGATGTCATTGTGTGATTTTGTAAACAATCTTGCCTGCATATGCCTTTTTTATTTATTTATTTTGAAATGCAGGTAGCCACTGACTTGCATTTTTTAAAACACCAAAGACCATAGTTTAAGCTAAAAAAAAAATATTCCTTACTGTTCTACTGAAGAAGAAAAAAAGTCACCTACTTCTTGGTTGACCTAAGAGTAAATTAACAGCAAATTTTAATTTTGGGCTGAACTATCTCTTTTAATGTAATGCATTAACCTAATACACCCCACAGTTTAAACACGCTCTTGCTGTAATGGAAGCATTTAGTCATAATGTTATTAAATAGAAAATAAAGGTAAAATGATCTCATTCCATTTTATGATTTATGATGAAAATGTATCCAGGTAACAGCGACACTTTATGGCATAATATGCCAGACACTAAAGTGATTGTCACTAAAAATACAACAGCGCATCAGCAACCACACTCCCCAAAATATTGTTCACACTCATAAAATACATGTGAAAAAAAAAAAACATTTAAAAAAAATTTAACTGCACTTATAAATTCTAATTAGGTAAGGCATTTGTTGTAAAATATAGAAACATGCTCCTGGGAGTTGCTACACTGCTTGGCAACCGTCAAAATTAGAATAGTTAGGATAATGAACTATATTAGTTTGATACATATACATTTTGCATTAAATAATAAATTAATAATTAAAATATTGATTTTTAAAACAACTCACACTAAATATCAGGTGGCTAGGTGGGCCAGAGCCAGAATTCTTACTTAATCCTGAAATAAATTAACCCAGGTTTAAGTCATATTATTTACTTTTGGAATAAACTAAAATTGAAATTCTATGCCAGTGGATGTACAACAGAAGCTAATTTAGTTTAATTTTAGTGATGTCACTGATTCAATTAACTTGACTTCAACGTTTCCAGAGAAGAGGTAGAGATCATCGCTGCTTTAAAGAATAATGCACATTTCCTATAAAAAATGTCTGCTCAATGATATAAACGTGACTGTTCAACCCAAAGATAAATATGGAGATATCAAATCAAATGTAAAGAAAAATGTACAATTCAAGTGTATAAAATCATAAATTAAACAATTTGCAACTTTAACCCACAAGTGAAAATAAGGATCTGCAGTCTCTCACTCACTCTGTAAACGCTTAAAAAAAAATGGCATATGGCGCACTTGGGTGTAATTGGTACTTTCTTACAGAAAATCTATTTCAGACCACTGATTAAAAGTTGGGGGGAAAAAAACAAAACAAAACAAAAAATATATATATAAAAAAAAAAAAAAAAAGAAAAACAATCATGGAGCAAATATTAACATTTCTCTTTTCGAAATCATTGCAACAGATTGGGACCCCTACGTCCCCTAACTCTTCAAGGACTCGGACTCCATCACCCCCCCCATTAATTCAAAAGCTGTCAGCTAATGTAGGAGATCATGCATGATCATGTATTATGATATTCACACGCACACACAGACGGCAGAATACTAGAGGACAAAGGGCTACAGAAATATGAGCGAACTGCTCATAATTTGACATCCTCTACAAATGATAGCCTTTGGGTTCTTGACACATGATTGATTGTCAGCGCCTGCACAAGTCTTGTGAATCATAATACACTGAAATTCTGTGCTGAATAGTAGAGTGCAAGCATCACCTTGACATGGGATAGAGGGTAAAGTATTGGCATATGATAAAAATGAAGCACCGCAGCAAATATCACAGTGCTCTCAAACAACCTATAATCCTTAAACATTATCAACACTGCTGATCGTTAAACAGCTAAAACAATCTCACAGAGTTACATAGCGATGTGATGTTCATACATACTGCAGTAGTCCACTGGGTCATGCTTCAAAAAATCATGAGGCAGCTTTTCTCCTGCTTCTGCAAACTAAAACTTACATAAATTACAAACACAGCCATAGCAGTTGACTGCAAGTTGAATTATTTTTCACAAACCTGAGTGCAATTTCCTGGTAATTGCTATATGGCCCATTGAAGAAAATACACCATTAGGGAATATATGCCGACTTTGCAGGAACTGTTTTAATATACTCTTTGGAAGAATGGTGTATTTGTGGATAAAATCACTGCACAATCATATAACATAAGTGGTTCTTGGTAACATTTTTCAAAAAATGTTACACCACTTTCAAAAAAAGTCTAAATTTAATGCCTCTTAATATGTCATGTGGTTCAACCATGAATTCAAAAATAAATCTATTTACTTAAATCATGTACACATCTTGATCATTACATATATATATATATTAAGTTTAATAATATTAATAATAATAAAATAATATATAAGTTTAAAAAGCATTTAAATGTTTTTCAAAGTAAAATAATACTTTGAGAAATATATTTATACATATTTACGAATTATTTATTGATAAATATCATTGAGTTTTGGGGGAGTTGCACTTTATGAAATTTCACAGCCTGAACCAGTGATATTTTGGTATTACTGTTATACTATTATAGTTATATAGTATATATATATATATATATATATTCTCACACATTTTTTTTTTTTTTTTTTTTTAAATGGGAAAAAAAA
>NW_015544159.1:588009-592108 GCF_001515605.1 Sinocyclocheilus anshuiensis
TATATATATATATATATATACTTTTTATTTTATTTTTTTTTATACGTTTATTATTTAAATATATGTCTATATAGTTTTTTTTATACTTTTTTTTTGTATTTAATGTAAATGAAAATAAGAACCATTGCTTTGGCAACTACCCAATATAATAGGTTTAAGTTTTTATTTTATTTTATTTAATGTTTATTTTTTTCAAGTAAATAATGTTTTTTTGTTTGTTTGTTTGTTTGTTTTAGTTAGTGATAATAATCCTGACCTGAACAAACATTGACTTGTCATAAAAACATAAATTTACCTTACATTTTAAGAAACTTTTTACTTTGACACACAGTCATTAAGGTCTACATGGGTTGCACCATGTGACTTTGTTAGATTCACCACATGACTTGCTGGACAAAAGATTCTCAAATATTAACAGCAAAGCTTTAGTTGACTATATATTCACAATTAGCTTTACTGTTTAATATATGAGTGTTCAGCCACACAATACACTACAGAAGTGAAATGCAAAATTATCAAACCCACAGATCAAGCTGAAATGAGGCACTGAAGTTGTTTTTCAACTACAATGTATATATAAACCCAAACAACAACATATTGTAAAGGAACAGCTTATTGAAGCAGACATATAACATGGCTTTTATAGAACTCTATAAAATAAAGCTTGTTAAGTCGCAGCCTTGTTCAAAAATGTGAAGGTGGGGATCTAAATGTATATGTACATCCTGTTCTATGGAGTCAAGAATGCTTTCCCTCCATTTGAGTCTCCAAAAACGAATCCAAAGACAATGCTTGAAAAAGCATGTGTAATTTAAATATGCAAATACAAATGATGATATGTTGACACTGACCTCTATCTGATTTCTTTCGCTTGTAGTAAGTCTGAATACAAGGGCACTCCATTTGAACAACTCGACCTCCACAATAATTCTCTGAATGGTGTGTGTTTGCACTAGGGTTTGGTAAAGCAGCTGTTCCAAACATAACCAAACCTATTTGTGTCTCTCAGATCTGTTACTATGAATGCAACAATTTAAGATCAATTAACTAAAAACATCAAGCAAAAACATGTGTCCTTTATCATCATTTTATAGAAGTAGAGTTAAAAAATTTGCAGATTTGCTTGTAGAAAAGGTACATCACCATCTTGCTTTGACGAAAGTGACTGAACATACCTGACAACGTAATTACAACTTCCCAACTCGTAAATGCAAACTTCCAATGAGGACTTGACTGTAGACTGACTTTTTTCAGAAAAGTAAGCATTTACATTCCAAAGCAAGCAAGAAATTACAATAATTACACCTCACAAGGAATAAAAGTCAATTTTATAATGATTGCTTTTCTGAACTGAGACCGTTTTGATGATGTACGCGGTCTACAAATGCGACCTCTGAAGGGCACAGGCTTCGAAATGAGACACAACTAGAGATTGACTGTTGTACAACTCTGACAGCAATTCAATGACCTTAAGGCTATAACATGATTAAGCACACGTGATCTAAGTTGACCATTTGTGCCTTCTCCAATGGTACAGCCACAGAGTTTGTTATCTCCTAATAAAATAAGATCTCTGCATGAAACTTCCAGGCAGGAGTGCTAGGATATTTTGAGTTGAACTCTGCAGGACATTGGCCCTCCAGAAGCATGATTGTACACCCCTAACATAAGGGTTTCTGGGAAACACAATGGTCGCTCTCAAGGCTGAACTGGAGCCACTGACAACAGATACTGATGTCTTGCATTTGTGTTGTCGATGGCTCCAGTGCAGCCTAGGGATCGACCATTGTAGTAGACATCATGACAGAAGTCATGCAACCTCTGTACTTTGTTCTTTTGCTTCACCACTAAGTATTTAGTTTTGCTCTCCTTTTCCAGCTCCAATGTGGCTTCAGCAAGTAACAATGGATCAAGCTTTGTGCAGAAGGATGCCAGTTTCTCCACCTTGTTCTTGAAGTCCATAGTTGAAAGAAATATTTTTTTCTGTAACACATGAAAACTATAACTCCTTCATGCCATATATTTTGTTAATGGTGTTTTCAAGCAATTTTGTGGTTTAAATCAAACAACTAAAGTACTTTCAACTTAAAATTTGAGAAAATAAAGGAAAAACATACAAAAATGTACTTACAAGTGCTGTAATGACAGTTTTGTATGCCAACCCAGAAGTTAGTATCACCTCTACAAAAGCTTCCTTCTACAAAAACTCAATAGGATCTATCCTTTTGGATTATTGCAGAAAAGCTCTGTGAATAACAAAAGTTTATGATTCTTACATGTTTTGTTTATCACAATAATCTTCAAAAATGAACTCAATTTTTGTATTTTTAAGCCTAAATACAATTGCCAGAAGTAAAAAGCTAAGAAAAATTACACCACGACTTCAATATCACCACCATTAAGCTTCCAACAACTCTTTAAGTCTTTATTTAAAACCATTTTCCCTAAAAGTTTGAGTTAGAATACTTTGTAAAGGTGTGATTATAAACAGAACGAGGCTGTAAAAATGACCAGTGAGTAAATGAGTTTACCTGTTCTGTAGGGCTGCAACAAATGGTTATTTTGATAATCGATTAATCTAACGATTATTAGAATGATTAATTGTCTAATCGTAGATTATTTCACCAATGAATAAGTAGGTTTTGTTTGATTAATCAGCTTTTGTAATTCATTAAAATATTGAGTCATAAGCTACATATTCTATACATATTCATATACACATACCTTATTTCAGGCATTTCAAACAAAAACCCATTCAAAAAACCCACTGACTTCAGGACGATTGAAACTGAAGTGCTAAAATGCAAACTCATTTCCGGATTTTGGCCTACAAAAAATGCATCATCCCACAAGCATACTATGTGGGGAAAACGTCTCAGGTTACGTATGTAACCCTGGTTCCCCGAGGGAACGAGACGCTGCGTCGTAAAACGCTAGGGGAACGCCTTCTGTGACCACGCTCTGAATAACATGTGAAATCAGTCCAATAGCTGAGCGGGATGTCACGGGCGGGTGACGTCATGACCAGAAAGCTATAAAAGCACGTGCGGCGGAGCCAGCGTCAGCTTCAGGAATGAGGCAAGCGCTGGCAGGGATGCCGGAAGTATGGCACCGAGACGCAGCGTCTCGTTCCCTCAAGGAACCAGGGTTACATACGTAACCTGAGACGTTCCTCTTCAGGAACTCGAGCTGCGTCGGAAAACGCTAGGGGAACGAGAATGCCCACGCCGCCAGACTTCTAAATCTCTGCCTAGTGTGGAAGACTGCACAGCTAGGGCGAGAGAACAGAAGAGCCCAGAGTGGCTAAAGTAGGCGGGGCTCGCCATCCCGAAGGCCAACTTATGGAGGAGTGAATCTTGACCCCCAAGGAGAGAGGAGATCAGAGGACTCGAGGCTATGAAATAGCATCCTGATCCACCACTTAGCCTAAGCTTCTCTGGCCGGAGGCCTCGGCCTCAGCGCACCGCAGAGGAAACGTGTAAGAAGAGGGTGTCTTCCCACTGAATGGCCACCGAGAGGGGCATGGTAGGCCGCAATGGCCGCCACGAAGCCCTCGAAGACTGCACAGCTAGCCCGGAGTGGCTAAAGTAGGCGGGGCTCGCCATCCCGAAGGCCAACTTATGGAGGAGTGAATCTTGACCCCCAAGGAGAGAGGAGATCAGAGGACTCGAGGCTATGAAATAGCATCCTGATCCACCACTTAGCCTAAGCTTCTCTGGCCGGAGGCCTCGGCCTCAGCGCACCGCAGAGGAAACGTGTAAGAAGAGGGTGTCTTCCCACTGAATGGCCACCGAGAAGGGCGTGGTAGGCCGCAATGGCTGCCACGAAGATCTGTAGGGTGGAGTGGGTCAACCCTGCGGATAAACAGGCCTGCAGGAACTCCAGAACTGTACCAAACGGCAGTCTCAACAACCTCGGTTGAGAGACTGGAAGTTATGAGTTGTGCTTCCTCAGAGGCCACACCCACAGCCTCCACAGCTCCGGGCGGGGGCGTGCCCTCCACCTGTGAGAGGAGATCTCTCCTGACGGGAATCTCCCATAGAGCGCCGTCGAGGAGAGAAATCAGGCCTGAGACCCAACTCGGCCCGGCCAGAACGGG
>NW_015544159.1:592191-603740 GCF_001515605.1 Sinocyclocheilus anshuiensis
GGTAACTGAGAGAAGCGCTCGCCGGAGACCGCTGCGCCCTGGAACACGGCAGGGTTGGCAGACCGACCTCCTGAGGGCACTGAGGAGAGACGGGCACCGTGTAATGCGGTGTGAACCTCTCGTCCCCAGAGGGGCCTGCCCTCTGAGGTCCTGAGCCGCAGCATCAGGACTCTCATAGCTGAAGTTTCCTTTTGAAAACGACGGCCCTCAGACCCACGTCGTCTGCTAGGAAGACTAGACCACAGCCTGCTCAGGGCAGGACCCAATGAAGCACACTTGGCAGGGGCTCCCACACTGCCAGGTGACCTCCTAAGGGAACCAGTGACAGGCGGAGCGTCGCGGCCTCTCCCCGGTGGGAAGGACCGCACCGCGGGCTTCCAAAACCCCGAGAGCGGGCACCGGATCTGGTGATTAGGAAGCAGATCCATACGCGAAACCCACGAGACAATAAATACGACTGACACACACAGAGCGCTTCGCTGAATGACAGAAAGCTGACGCTGGCTCCGCCGCACATGCTTTTATAGCTTCCTGGTCATGACGTCACCCGCCCGTGACGTCCCGCTCAGCTATTGGACTGATTTCACATGTTATTCAGAGCGTGGTCACAGAAGGCGTTCCCCTAGCGTTTTCCGACGCAGCTCGAGTTCCTGAAGAGGAACTAAACATTTAAAATTCAAAAACTGTTGCATTGTTCTGAAAGTGTAACCATTATTTTAAGTATGTTTACATGCACTATTAAGTCAGTCAGAATGAATCTAATCTGATTTCAAATTCTGAAAGTTCTGTTTATATGAACCCTAAACACTGCAATCTGAATTACATATTCATTCACACGTGCATTATTCAAAGCACATTCGTAGTGCCCAGTCGCCAAGTTTAGAACAGCAGAAAGCCACCATGATAATGTCAGCAAAGCTACAGAGAGCATGTTTGGCACTTTTGCCTTGATGAGAGTGTTTTTTTGTTTGTTTTGTTTGTTTTTGTTTTTTTTAAGTAAGACACAAGACGCAAATATACAAGTTCGTATGAGGCAAAACATACAGTATATACACATACATTATGCATCACGGCACTGCATGTGTGTGCAAGGTATTTTGATTTTCAGATCCACCTGTTTCAGGTACACCATCCCTTTCAATCTGATTGAAGTTTAATTTAGATCAATCTCAATTGAATCCAGTTTACCCAATCAGATTACAGATTGTTTAGCATGTAAACATAGCTAATGTAAAATTATAACCCAACCTTTGATATTTTGTCTTGATGTAAAATCGGTAAACCCAGTAACTTTAGCATGATATACATTGACAATATGTAACTAAAAACTGAGGACCGAGTCTGTATGAAGATGCTGCTTATAGAAGATTTTAATCTAGAACATTCTTTTAAAAGACACATACAAAAAGAAAACACTATAAATATAAAAAAAGGCACCAGGTTGTGTTAAATGTTTGTATGAGTATGGAGGAGATGCAGTGCAGAGATTAAATAAGATGAGTCATAACCTATAAAGCATCAAATCTCAATGGGCGGTTGACATGAATGCCCTAATTGGAGACCACAAAATATATGACATACTTTCATGACACCAAGAAACAAGATCCTTTCAAAGAGGTCTACTCAGAAATACACTTTAAATGATACACCACTGAGTTGCGACTAAATTAAACTAACCTGAGAAATCCGAGGGTGGCTGAATTGGTTTTCTCTGCCAGATATGAAATAAATCAAGACCTTTTCAGTCAAGCCTCAGCACACTTGTGTTTGAGTTTGGTGGCAATATTATAAAAGATGACACTCAAAATGCTCAAGCAATGCTGCACCATTGCTCAAACTCAAAAATCAGTGCACTAAAATATTAAATGCCTGCACTGGAATTAATTCAACAGCTATCATGTACTATAATTGTCATTGTTTGAATAACCCCTTGAATGAAACAACAGGATTTTTATAATATAATTTTAAGATTCTGCAGACACTCTGCAGGAAGAACAGCAAGACTGAAAAAGACATCAAAAGTGTTTATTTTACACCAGATTCAAGTGTTTTATTTATTTCACCCCAAATTCAACATGGCTCACTAAATACTAATGCTTCAAGTATTTTTTTTTTGGAATATCTATACTATATCTTCTACTGAATTGGACGAATGTACACCGTATGAACAAAATGATGTGGCACCCCACCTGTTAATTAACAAAGTTGGCCATTTCAGATTCAGCTATTATTAACAGGTGCATAAAATCAGGCATCCAGCCATACAATCTCCTTAGACAAACAGGCTGAATTTTGGGAGGGCCCTTTTCCATTCCGGCATCATAAAAGCCTTGTACCAAAATGAGGGCTATACAGAAACAATTTAGTGAGACAGGTGTGGAAGAACTTGACTGGCCTGAACAAAGTCCAGACCTGAAACACCTCTGGGATGAATCGGAACAGCAATGAATTGGAAAGCAGTTCCAGAAGAGTGGAAGCATTTGGGAAGGAACATGGTTTTGAAGTTAAATGCTCAAAAACACGTGTCCACATACTTTTGGACATGTAGTGCTTTCCCATAATGATGCACCGATAATAAAATTCTGCACAGTAAAGATTTAATATTCTTCAAAGTTGTTATTCACATTCATAAATTCAATGTGTTACTTGCCATTTATTTATAATTAATTGTAAAATGTAATAATAAGAAACATTTAGTCTAAATAAATGAAACCCTAAAAAGTAAAATCAAACATTTATATGCTACAAGTGAATTTTAGGAATTAAGACGTTATAATGTAAAATGGCAAAAAATATATATATTAATTTATTATATTTGCTAAAGATTACATTTAAAATTGTTAAATTATTAGTGTTTTAAAAGATTAAGTGAGCATTAGATATCAGCAAAGGTATCATTTTTTTAATAAGGTAAATAAATAATTTTAATAACAATTTAAATAAATGTGCACAGCTGTCCAATACTGGACAATATGTATAAAAATGCTGACCTGTTGATCTAGTCTAATATGTAAGGAATAATCGACGACAGGCCGTTGAATTATTAGAAAATAATGCACACCCGAGGTGTCGGAGTCAATTATTCCACTTACACTGTGGTTGCCACACCTCAAGACATTGTTCAGATGATATATTTCAAGATATCCGTCAAGATTTGTCCTTATAACGCTCTTGTGAGTAGGATTAAATGAGAAATATCACTCGAGTAGCAGTGCGATAATGCTGTATATCAGCACGGCTGTGATTTGGCCATAGGCACGAGGCAGCAGGCCAAGTGCCGAAGGTAATCACAGCGTGCTGATATACAACCATATTACATGGCTATGAGTCTGATATTGCATTTATACAACATTTTGATGGCACAAGTGTGTAAATAAAAAAAGACGACAACAATGGAGTTTTTTTTTAAAAACTGTTACAAATACTGTTGTATAATTTCTTACACATCTCTCCGTTGCCAATTCCAAAGCGTCATTTGAGAGTTAGTAACGGAAGCTTGAGCTGTTGATAGTAATGCAGTTATTATTAATGATGTTATTAGAGATAATAAGAGAGAGAGAGAGAGAGAGAGAGATTAAGTGAATTACCCGAGTCTGGTTCGGCAGCAGCGCCTCAACTAATAGCGAAACTGTAAGTTAATCTACTTCAAGAACAACACCGTTATTACCTCGCTAGTGAGTAATCTCATGCAGCTTTTAAGTTGCTAAGCTATTTTACTGAGAAAATCGTCAGAGCAGAGCAGAGCCGACAACACATTTCTGTGTGTGTGTTTGTAAGGGAGAGAGAGTGGGAGAAATTGAGTATGTGTTTTCTGTAAATAATAAAATGTGGCAAAAACATGGAAATAATTTGTCATTTTTATCCTATCATTCACTATATGTTTTTAGCTTCGTCAGTGTCATTGTGGGTTTTGGTTCTTCTGCTGTTGAAGGTTGTAAGGACTTTTTAAATAACTGAAATCATTTGGCGAAGTGATATGGACATGTAATGCGGTCAAGACCTGCCTGGAACTACTGTAGGCGTGTGTTTCCATGCACACCTTAGAACGTTTGTCAGCCAGTCCGATTCAAGCATTCAACAGCCCCGTAGTATAATGGCAAATAACCAATCTTGTACCGATATATTAAGCATTCCTATATAAAACAGAATTTAATAAATGTATATACTGTGAATGATTAAACATTTTCTTAAGCTGATGAAATATTTTTTATTATTATTTTATGTGCTGTGATTTCTTAAGACAGGCTTGAAGGTTAAATCTAATCCTTGCTGTCTGGATTAATGGCAATTTACTTAGAAAAGTGGACTGGTGGTTTAAAATAAAGGGCTGATCAATGGCGCCCATATAGAAACAAACAGTTATATTTAGAAAGTTTGGACCATTTCATTGTCTGTCAAATCTCTTGGGCCAGCAACAGGTATGATAAACAAGAAACAAAGCAGAAGAATAAAATTGCTCCAAGCCTTATTGACGAAATGATTGGGCTCTGTTTGCATATCAAGCATTTTAATTAAATCCTTAGGTGAATTGTGGCTACTAGAGATGCGCTAGTGCATGACAGCATTAACTGACTTGACAGCAGCCTCTGATAATTACTTGGATTCAGCCATGTTCATCAAGGCAATCATTGTAAACATCCTCATAAATATTTGAAGTATGTATCACTGTTCTGTTGTAATTCTGAGTGTTCCATTGCTTCAATTAAGGAAAGTTTTCTGGTGGTTATTATATTGTTAGCTTCAATCACACAACCAGACACATAACACTATGTACACACAAATATACAGTACTTGGCAAAAGTTTGGAAACATTATGATTTTTAAATGTTTTAAACGAAGTCTCTTCTGCTCACCAAGGCTGCATTTATGTGCTCAAAATACAGTAAAAACACTAATATTGTGAAATAGTATTACAATCTAAAGTAACTGTTTCTATTGTATTGTAATATATTTTAAAATATAATTGACTCCTGTAATAAAAAGTTGAATTGTCAGCATCATTACTCCAGTCTTCACATGATCCTTCAGAAATAATTCTAATATGTTGATTTGCTGCACAAGAAACATGTATTATTATCAATGTTGAAACAGTTGTGCTTAATATTTATGCAGAAACCATTATATAGTACAATTCAGTGTTTAGGGTAGTATGTGTGTGTGTGTGTGTGTGTGTGTGTGTGTGTGTTATGATTGCTTTTATGCAGCAAATATGCATTAAACTGTTCAAAAGTGACAGTATAATGTTACAAAAGAATATATTTCAAATAAATACTGTTCTTTTGGACTTTCTATCCATCAAAGAATCCTGGGGGGGAAAGGGGAAATAAGCAGCAAAAACTGTTTTAATATTGATTATAATAAGAACCATTATTGATGACTGAGCACCTATGGAACAGCAAACCTGCATATTAGAATGATTTCATGTGACACTGAAAACTGGAGTAATGATGCTGAAAATTCAGCTTTTTCATCACAGGAATAAATTCCATTTTACAATATATTCACACAGCTATTTTAAATTGTAATAATATGTCAGAATATTACTGTTTGTACTGGATTTTTGATCAAATAAATGAAGCCTTTCATAAGAGACTTTATTTAAAAAAGCATTTAAAAAGCAATGTTTCTAAACGTTTGACAAGTACGGGAAATATACTGGAACTTCAAACGGGTACCCCATGTGTACAATTAAATATACTGCTGGATCTTTAATGTTGTGGGACTAATGTTGTCTGAGGTCCTGGACATCTTGTTCAGATACATGGCATCATGGATTCTATCAAATAACAACAGATAAATAATCAAAACCTGACTGACTCTGCTAGAAATCTCAAAATGGGCCATGTTTGGATCTTCCTACAGGACAATGGTCCAAAAACAAACATCAAAATCAACGCAAAAATGGGTCACTGAGCACAAAATGAAGGCTCTGCCATGGCCCTCCCAGTTCCCTATAGAAAATGAGTATGGTTAACTGAAGAGGAGAAGAACCAACATGAACCTGGGAATATGGGAGTAGGAGTGATGCTGCATGAAGGAATGGTCTCTGATCTCTTGTCAGGTGTTCTCCAAACTCATCAGGCATTATAGGAAAGACTAAGAGCTGTTATCTTGACAAATGGAGGTTTCAAAAAGTATTGAATAAAAGGGTGTCAATAACTGTGGCCAACGTGTATTTCATAATGAGATTTTTCCCCCATTTTCAATTGTTTTATTTCAATGAAAGGTGTGGATTTTTTTGAATGAAAGATCAAAAGGATTAACAATGCAGATGTAGTTTTTACAGGCTTTTTTGTTCATATTTGCCAAGGGTGTCAATAATTCTGGCCACGACTGTATAAATTGGGAGAAGGCAATTATTATTATTACACACTTGATCTTCATGAAATATAATTGCCATTACATTTACACCCAAATGGTAATTAATATACAGTAAACTGCCTAAATAGTTTGAACTCAATCAGGCTGAGTATTTGTGTGCCTGAGAACTTTATCAAGCCTAACAGATGTCTCTCACAATGGATGATTAATTTGCTTTCATCTTGTGTGCTTTCATAAATGCCTTACAAAAGAGTGTGTTCATAGATTATTTTTGCCTCACTAATGGAATCTTTTACAATACAAAACAACAAATTTGTTTATAATTTGTGTGCTTTCATAAATGCCTTACAAAAGAGTGTTCATAGATTATTTTTGCCTCACTAATGGAATCTTTTACAATACAAAACAACAAATTTGTTTATAAACCACTCATTTTATTCATGAACATTCACTCAAATTTCTCTCTTTTTTTTTTTCTCTGACAGCTGATGTTTGGTTGGAATTCTTTCTCTATGCATTATAATTGTCAACATTTTGTATGTCACTTTAACATAAAAAGGCTTCCAGTGTTCTAGGAGAAGGTCAAAATGATGGAAGCTGTCGCCATGGTTCCTCAGTTCTTGAGCTAATTTAATTCACCGGTCCAGGAGCATCTTGAGACATACTTATTTCTTTCTGCAAAGAATCAAATCAATCATCAGGACTTTGTTCTAAATGTTTTCACTGTTTACTATGTTCACTTCATAGTACAATGAAAAAAAAATGGTGTAGGATGCACTTTTCACTCATAAATGGCTACAGTAGTAAATTTCACAAATAATTACAAAGAAATGGCAAGTGACACGTTGAATAATACATGACATTTTGAAGTAAAAAAAAAAAAAAACTAACAGTAATTTTTGTAAAATGTATTCCAACAACTTCAAACATGGATGGATGAAGAGTTCACAATAACATGCATTTAGAAAATTAGTAGGGTGAATTTTCATGCTGTCTTTAACATATCAAGAAATTTTTCATTTGATTAGAAAAATCAGCAAGTTTGTTATGACATACTGTAAACATGCCAAACCAACAGTAACAAATCATCACAGAACATATTCAGATGAGCAATTCTAAATATAACCTATGGTTCCAAATGCAATATTTACCAATTAATTATTTTAATTCATAAATATTGCAAGCATGCCAACACCATGGTGATGACTTTGATTTATTTCCAAATTCCAAAAGGCCTCTCACATGTTGTCTGACACAATTTTTCATGCCAGCTTTGTGCTGGATCAAACCTCAACAGGACCATCAAATATTTAGGGTGAAAATCCCTCTTACTCAAATCACAAATCCTCAGCAGAAGCGACCTGGAAGAATGGAGCTTGAAGGAAAGGTGTAGCGACGGGAGCAGAGGAGTCGGCTATGATTCTGCTTGTTGTCAATTTTAGGATGAAGGGAAGGTTTTTTGCAAGTAAACAATTATGAAAGCATGCAGGGGTTTGGAGAACTCTGGGCTGTAAATCTCAGAAAATGAATGTGAAATGGAGTTTGATGCTGATGTGTGTTAGACATACACATTTAGCTGCTAATGTATTTGAAGAAATGAACGAGGAATTCACGAAGAATGAATTGCGCCTGCTGATAATGCTATTTATTTTCATGCGCAGTCTGTTTTAGTTCTCTATTCAGGAATTATGCAAATGAAGTCACAGCGAGAATGCACAAATTTAATGCTAAAAGCATTTTGCTATTACCCATGTGCAGGTCGGTTCTAAGTGCTAAGTTGTAGAGGATAAAACAGACTACCACAACCTAGCATGCTACTCTAGGATCATGCAACTTTTGCTCTACTACGGCAACCGAATCGGCTGTTTAAAATGCCGAAAGTGCTCAACTACAACACACGTCTGGATACACAACATTGTTCTTCCTCATCTGATGAATAGCTTCTATCATAATCAATAGACAATGTACTTAAATATCTCTTTTAAATTGTATTTAATTTACCGCTGTGTTTTATGAATAAGCCTGAACATATAATGAGCCGCATGGAAAGGAGAAGTTTGCGCTGACATGAATGGTAATGACTTAAAGGCATAGTTGACCCAAAAATGAGAATTCAGTCATCATTTACTCACTCTCATGTCATTCCAAACCTGTATGATTGTCTTTCTACTGTGGAAAACAAAGACTTGTTGAAGAATGTTTGAAGCATCGTAAACATCAAGAATTTTTTTAAAATATATTTATCCACAGAAGAACGAAAGTCATACAGTCATATGGTCATACATAAATGACATAAAAATGTGATATTTTAAAGATCAACTATCCCTTTAATATAAATATGTAACACTATGAGCATTTTGTATAGTTTGATAAAAAAAAAATCCTCAGATCATATACACACAGAAACACAAAACGTCATGACAACCTGTCAAAATAAAATGTTGTTTTAATGTGAAGAAACTGTGACAGAAATATATTACTATTGTGCAGTAAAACGTACTTCTGAAAGTAGTGATAATAATAACAATATTAATGATCATTAAAAAACTTGAAGGAATATCACACAATTTTTCTTCCATGTTATATCTTTAACAGTAAACATCTGTTGTCCAGCACTTTGTTTGCTAAATAAATAAATATTAATTTGATTACATTTTAAAGTTAAAAAAAATACCCTCTGAAAAAAATAAAACATTTCTTTAGGGTTCCATTTCTGTAAAAAAAATATGAAAATATTAAAATGATGAAGTTTAATGAATTCAATCGATTTGTAACGTTTAATGAATTCAAACGATTAGACATTCCTTTTGATTAAAAATAATTAAACCATTAAAATTGTTAATCAATGGTTCAATCCAGAAAAAAATTATTAAACTGATAAAACTTCCCTACTTATGCTTCACCACACATCAGTGTGGTGCAAGTGATATTTTATGCTTTTCAGGCTTCTCTGAATTAACTCATGTCAGCATTGTTTGGTATGAGTTACTGCCCTCAGGCACGTTTCTCAAATAAGGTCATCATGTTTGATATTTAAGGAAAAACAACCAACAATGTTGCCCTCTTCCTCAAGTCACTGTGAATCAATGTAGAGTGTTAAATAATGACCTCAAGTTAATTGAGACATCCTCTCAGACATATTAGAATAGATTTTCTAGTACCTTGAGTTGGCCTCAGACACAAAGTTTGGTGCTCAATTAGAAATTAAGTTAAGTACTTGTGTTGCATTAAGCAGGCATCAATACAAGATACACTAATGCACAAAGTGTTTTAGTACAAAAACCTGTCTTATTCACAAATATGAGCAGCATTACTGGGGAGCGGAGCTCGCGCAGTCAGCTCTCGGGGGGCTGATCGTGCTTTTCCCGCTGTTAAGTGCTCTGCCCTCGCCGGGCACGCTGCGAGGAGTGTGTCCATGCCTGTGATCTTGCAGTTCCGGTCCCGCTGTTGCTGAGGCACGGCGGCGATTGAGTTCGCGGGGATCACACATGATCTGGCGGACGGGTTGGAGACGGGCTCTCCCTATGTCCACCCGCGTTCCCTAGATCTGGCGCTCGCTCTCGAGGCTCGGAAGCCCGCGCTGCGGTTTCTTCCCCCTCTGAATGACAGCTCGCTGCTGCAGCTATGTTTCTCCGAGGAGATTGATATTGTTTGTGTGACCGAGCGGCTCGCCCGCCTCCCACGCGCAGATTACATCATTTTCGGTTTTTGATATGAATCTTATCACACCAGACCGTGTTTACTCGTCTGGTTGTTTGGCTGCATTTAATTCTAAGGAATTAAATTAAGTATTTATCTCACTATGAGAAGTTAGATATACAGGGGCTCTTGGGATAAAAATTTCTCGAGTGAGAGCACGTGTTTACCTCTCTTCCTCCGAGGAGGTTGAGGTGGTCAGCAGGGGCTTCTGGGCGGGAGCAGTCCCAACCTACCGTTTTCCAGCTCCTCATTCTGAGGGCGTCACTTCTCGTACTCCGCAGTGTCTAGAGTCAGAGTGGCTCTCCCAGGTCGAAGGCTTCTAGCGGAAGGCGGTTCTGCGGACCGTCATTCTCACTGGATAGTCTTCGTCTAAAACGTCCTGACGCCTAAGGCCTAGGACTTCTTGTCGCCACGTAACGCTAGCGACGGATGCGTCCCTCATTAGTTGGAGAGCGCCATTAGTGGTCGCCATCTCAGTGGCACATCAATTGGCATGTTTCTAGCTTTGAAACACTTTCTCCCGGACCTAAGAGATCACCATGTGTTGGTGCGCACCGACAACACAGCGGTGGTCTCTTATATCAACCACCAAGGAGGTCTGCGTTCGCGCCACACAGTGATGGTCTTTTATATCAACCGCCAAGCAGGTCTGCGCTTGTGCCCCCTGTACAGGCTGGTGCACCAGATCCTTGTGTGGTCCCAGGGCAAACTCACCTCGCTGAGAGCAGGTCACATTCCTGGGCATCTCAATATGGGAGCAGACACCCTGTTGAGGCAGGGGCCGAGCCCGGGGAATGGAGACTTCACCCCGAGGTGGTGAAGCAGATATGGAGAGCTTTTGGCCAGGCTCAGGTGGACCTGTTTGCGACTCGAGAGACATCGCACTGTCCCCTCTGGTTGTCTCTGACTCATCCAGCTCCTCTTGTACTGGACGCTATGGTACAGACGTGGCCGAGGCTTCGTCTGTATGCCTTTTCCCCGATCGCTCTGCTCCCAGGAGTTCTGGAGAGAGTGCGCCGGGACGGGTAGCCCCGTTCTGGCCGGGCCGAGTAGGGTTCTCGGACCTGATTTCTCTCCTCGACGGCGCTCCGTGGGAGATTCCCGTCAGGAGAGATCTCCTCTCACAGGCGGAGGGTATGATCATCCACCCTCGCCCGGAGCTGTGGAAATTGTGGGTGTGGCCCCTGAGGGGGCACAACTCATAGCTTCCGGTCTCTCAACCGAGGTTGTTGAGACCATTCTCCAATCCAGAGCACCCTCAACGAGGAAACTGTATGTCTTGAAGTGGAAACTTTTCACTTCTTGGTGCGGAGACCGCCAGCTCGACCCAGTTAACTGCCAGGTTGGTACAGTGCTGGAGTTCTTGCAGGTCTGTTTCTCCGCAGGGTTGACCCACTCCACCCTGAAGGTCTACGTGGCGGCTATTGCGGTCTACCACGCCCCTCTTGGTGGCCAGTCAGTGGGCAGACACCCCCTAGTTACACGTTTCCTCCGCGGTGCGCTGAGGCTGAGGCCTCCGGTACGATCTC
>NW_015544159.1:603941-604559 GCF_001515605.1 Sinocyclocheilus anshuiensis
TGATTGCTCTGTTCCCGGGAGTTCTGGAGAGAGTACGCTAGTACAGGGTCTGCCTACTGCTAATAGCCCCATTCTGGCCGGGCCGAGTATGGTTCTCGGACCTGGTTTCTCTCCTCGACGGCTCTTCATGGGAGATTCCCGTCAGGAGGGATCTCCTCTCACAGGCGGAGGGCACGATATCCCACCCCTGCCCAAAGCGGTGGGTGTGGCCCCTGAGGGGGCACGACTCGTAGCTTCCGGTCTCTCAACTGAGGTTGTTGAGACCATCCTCCAATCCAGAGCTCCCCCTATGAGGAAACTGTATGGCCTGAAGTGGAAGCTTTTCACTTCTTGGTGCGGAGACCACCAGCTCGACCCAGTCAACTGCCTGGTTGGTACAGTTCTGGAGTTCCAGCAGGCCTATCTCTCCACAAGGTTGACCCACTCCACCCTAAAGGTCTACGTGGCGGCCATTGCGGCCTACCACACCCCTATTGGTGGCCAGTCAGTGGGCAGACACCCCCTGGTTACACGTTTCCTCCGGGGTGCACTGAGACTGAGGCCTCCCGTACAATCTCGTGTCCCTCCGTGGGACCTGGCTGGGGTGTTAAAAGCTCTCTGTAAGACTCCCTTCGAGCC
>NW_015544159.1:604685-605103 GCF_001515605.1 Sinocyclocheilus anshuiensis
CCTCACACAGGCGGAGGGCGCGCCCCCGCCTGGAGCTGTGGAAGCTGTGGGTGTGGCCTCTGAGGAGGCACAACTCATAGCTTCCGGTCTCTCAACCAAGGTTGTTGAGACCATCCTCCAATCCAGAGCTCCCTCCACGAGGAAACTGTATGCCCTGAAGTGGAAACTTTTCACTTCTTGGTGAGGAGACCGCTAGCTTGACCCAGTCAACTGCCCGGTTGGTACAGTTCTGGAGTTCCAGCAGGCCTATCTCTCCACAAGGTTGACCCACTCCAACCCTAAAGGTCTACGTGGAGGCCATTGCGGCCTACCACACCCCTATTGGTGGCCAGTCAGTGGGCAGACACCCCCTGGTTACACGTTTCCTCCGGGGTGCACTGAGGCTGA
Organism: Sinocyclocheilus anshuiensis; assembly: GCF_001515605.1. Classification (NCBI taxonomy): domain Eukaryota; kingdom Metazoa; phylum Chordata; class Actinopteri; order Cypriniformes; family Cyprinidae; genus Sinocyclocheilus; species Sinocyclocheilus anshuiensis. Next base: position 605,073 of record NW_015544159.1, read on the forward strand.
GGCCTCCAGTACGATCTTTCGTCCCCCCGTG
>NW_015544159.1:605117-605584 GCF_001515605.1 Sinocyclocheilus anshuiensis
ATTGCGGCCTACCACAACCCTATTGGTGGCCAGTCAGTGGGCAGACACCCCCTGGTTACACGTTTCCTCCGAGGCCTCCGGTACGATCTCACGTCCCCCCGTGGGACCTGGCTGTGGTGCTAGAAGCTCTCTGTAAGCCTCCATTCGAGCCTATTGAGTAGATTTCTGATCAACATCTCACTATAAAACGGCCTTCCTTCGTGCGATATCTTCTTTCAAGAGAGTTGGGAATCTGCAGGCCCTCTCAGTGGCCCCTTTGTATCTTGACTTTGTGCCCGGTTCGGCCAAAGTGTTTCTCTACCCTCGAGCAGGGTATGTCCCTAAAGTCCCCTCTGCTACACCACGGCCTGTCGTACTCCAGGCCTTCTGTCCTCCTCCCTTTCGAGAGCCCGACCAGCAGAAGCTAAGAGAGGTCTTCCTGCTACTAAGCAGACCCTCAGCCGGTGGATTGTAGATGCCATTTCCAG
>NW_015544159.1:605690-610044 GCF_001515605.1 Sinocyclocheilus anshuiensis
TTTTCTTCTAGCTATTACTTCTCTCAAGAGAGTTGGGGATCTGCAGGCCCTCTCAGTGGCCCCTTCCTACTTAGACTTTGCGCCGGGTCTAGCCAAAGCGTTTCTCTACCCTTGAGCGGGTTATGTACCTAAAGTCCCCTCCTCTACACTATGGCCTGTCGTACTCCAGGCCTTCTGTCCTCCTCACTTTCGGGAGCCCGACCAGCAGAAGCTTAACTGTATGTGTACAGTGTGAGCACTGGACGCATACATCTACAGAGCTGCCCTGTGGAGAAGGGTGGACCAACTGCTAGTTTGCTATGGTCCCCCCAAGAGAGGTCTTCCTGCTACTAAACAGACCCTCAGCCGGTGGATTGTGGATGCCATTTGCATTGCCTATGAGTCCTCTGATCTCCCCTCGCCATTGGGGGTCAAGGCTCACTCGACTAGAAGTGTGGGGGCCTCCAAGGCCTTTTTAGCAGGTGTGCCTATGCAGGACATCTGCAACACTGTGGGTTGGTCCACGCCCGTCACGTTCGTCAGGTTCTATGGCCTAGATATGCGAGCCACTTCGGGCTCTTCTGTTCTCTCGCCCTAGCTGTGCTCTTCCACACTAGGCAGGGATTTGTAATTCTTGCAGCGTGGGCATACTCGTTCCCAAAGCATTTCGACGCAGCTCGAGTTCCTGAAGGGGAACGTCTCCAGGTTACGAATGTAACCATGGTTCCCCGAAGGGAACGAGACGCTGCGTCTCAGTGCCATACTTCCGGCATCCCTGCGAGCGCTTGCTTCATTCCTAGAAGCAGACGCCGGTTCCACCGCACGTGCTTTTAAGCTTCCTGGTCGTTACGTCACCCCACCTGTGATGTCTTGCCCATCCATTGGACTGATTACACATGTGATTCAGAGCGTGGTCACGCTGAAGGTGTTCCCAAAACGTTTCGACGCAGTGTCTCGTTGCCTTCGGGGAACCATGGTTACATGCGTAACCTGGAGACGATTGTTCTCTAATTTTGATCTCCACTGTAGATGCAAATAGTTAATAACTGTATGCACTATAGGATACGCTATAGAATTTTATGCTCTCAAAAAAGAAAGGCCAGTTAATTTTCAGATCGAAAAAAGAAGTATAATCAACCAGGTAGCCAAAATTGTCCGCACACTGGAAATATGCAACCAGACCAAAAAAAGTTTTTTAAAAATACATATTTTATTTTTCATATGTACAAGTAAAAAAGTGACAAAAGTGCAAGGTGTCTTCAAAACAGACCAAAGAGCAGACGATTCAGCCCATATCGACAATAAACTTTCTTAAACTTTTAATAAACCTTCATCATCACTGCGTAAATCAAGAAAATATTTCAATGGCAAAAGAGCCTCAGTATGGGGAATATTAGTGTATAAAGTGGTCACATCCATTGTGGCAAGTATAATGTCTTCATCTATATTTTTTATAGCTGACAGACATTGGAGAAAATCTCTAGTATCCCTAAGGTAACTGGGAAGAGATGTCGCTAAAGGCCTCAAAAACTTGTTTTGACAAATAATTATTTTATTTTTGAGAACAAATTCTACCTATAAGTGGAGGGCACAGCAATGGGTGCTACTATGGCCCCTGACTATGCAAACCAATACCTTGGTTATCTTGATTATCAATATATTTTTAATAACAGTCCTTTTATTATTAATTTGGTATTGTTCAAAAGATATACTGATGATTGTTTTGCTATTTATAAAGGCTCTGCTAGTGACTTTGAAATCTTTGCCCTATATGAACTGCCTTAGATCATCCACTAAGTTCACCTATCATGTGAAGACAACAGATATTAGTATTATTATTATTATTATTTGGATACGAATACCTGACCAAATTGGCCAAATTGTATCTTCACTGCATAGAAAATAAACTACTAAAAAACAGTCTCTTACATGCAAAGAGTGCTCATCCTATGTCTTTGAAACATGGCTTGCCATATAGTCAGTTTATGAGACTTTTTCTTATTTGTTCCAATAAGGATGATTTTGAAGCTACAGTTAATAGTCGCCAAGTTGACTTCAGTTGACTTCAGATCTTGGGGATATCCAAGTGACTAGACACTGCATTAGACAAAATTAGATCTTTGTCAAATGACACTAACTTGACCTCCCAAAATAAGTTTTCTTGTGTTTTTAAATCTACATTTAGTGCCTTGAGTCCAGAAATAAAAAAAGGTCATCAATAATCATTGGCATATCATACAAAGGGATTGTGAATTGTCAGGCTTGTTCATTGATCCAACTCTCTATGATTGTATTGTTACAGTGTGCGGACAGTTTTGGCTACCTTTATGTTATTTTACAAATTATGTACAACACATTGGTCAACGTGTTGTTTTAATTGTGCTATACAAATAAAGTGACATTGACACTGACAATGTTTGTCAGTACATTGGATCCATTAAGTCTAAAAGTGACAGGAGCCTAATACACCTTCTGCCGTCTAATTCATCTATCAAACAGCACAAGACAAAGACAAAATCACTTTATAGCTTTAACAAGAATCAGTGTATATTTAATTTATACAGTGAAGACTATGCATTATTTTATTTTTTGCTTGTGATTGTTTAATTTTACTAGTACGTATTTCTTTCTTGAATGCTACTGTTAAATAGACCTAGTGTACCTGAAAAACTTAACCCTTTATTATTGTTGTACTTTTGGGGGGATTTTTTTCTACAGGTTACACCTGTAGAGTTCCCAGTCAAAAATGACTGGCCTACAAAAATTGCTTTTAAATTTCTCATTATGCTATATAATATTACCAAATCTTGGATTCAATAATTTTATCAACTTGCTTTCTTTCAATTAGCAAGGGTTTTGTATTTCATTTTGGAAACGATTGACCATATTTGATCTAACCTAGGCTAATTTAATAAAAACAAGTTGACAGAAAGACTGACTCCAAGAATCTGTGATAATATAGCATAATGAGAAGCAATTTTTAAAATGCCGGTCATTTTTGACAGGGAACACCAAATTAGGTGAAGGATTTTTAACACAGCATAATGGTTAAAAAGCACTGATTATTTCATTTGTATCTTATTGTTTGTCACCTTGATTCTTATTTTTAATAGCCAAGATGAAATAAAATAAAAAATCTTAGCCGGCTAAGTGTAATGGGATTGATATTTTGGCTTAAACTATGGTTACCATGACAGCATAATACAGGCTGACCTGCAGTCTATACAGTATTTCAACATGCATTCCTTATTATTTCATTTACTCAGCAATGGGTACATTCATAATGCTGAGGGTATTCTGAATTTGGACACAGCTGAAATGTTAATTGAATTTGCTCGTGTGCGCTAATGAAAAATCCATGCTCATTCTGTCTTTGTAAATTGATGCAAGTTGGAGCAAACACAGCCATCTGCTTTGAAATGAAAACACGGGAGGAGGTAGACTTGGCTGCTGAAAAAAAATCTCCCCCTTAACTCTCATTATGCTAAAATTGTCAAGTGGGCGTGTGTTTCGCATACTAAATTTCCAAATGGAAGACACTCTTTTAACATGCTCCTTTTCGGGTATTGTACCAGATGCTATTTGCCTGATATTACATTTGTGCAACCTGGATGCTGTGATATACACTGAAGCTCTATATATCTGAATTCTGTTTGCTATATTTCAGTTTTTCGATGCATGATTAATGTGCTAAAGGCAATATGCACTTCTTCAAACCAAGAACCTCTTTAATGGAGACTGAACTGCATGTCTAATTTTGATCTGATACAGCAGTCAAGTATCACAGCGTGATAAAAAAAAAATCCCCCCTCACAACAGGTCTCTTTATATAAAAGCTGTATGTGCACTTGTATTCCAAAGTCAAGAAGGAGCATTTTATCTTTGTCGAGTTTGGAGGCAGTAAACCTTTAAATAAACCCATGGGATAAACCCATCTATACATATAGATATAGTTCTACATACACACACACACACACACACATACATACACACATATACTGTGTGTGTGTGTGTGTGTGTGTGTGTGTGTGTGTGTGTGTGTGTGTGTGTGTGTGTGTGTGTGTGTATAATATGAGGGGCTCTCACACACACATACATACATTCTTCTCTTACATACACATATTTTCTTCAGACATACTGTATATATATGTATGTGAAAGGAGAATTTATGTGTGTGTGAGAGTAGAAATGTATGCATGTGAAAGGAGAATGTAAGTATGTGAAAGCAAAAAAAATATGTGTATGTGAAAGGAGAAAGTATGTGTGTGTGAGAGTAGAAATGTATGCATGTGTAAGGAGAATGTAAGTGTGTGAGAGTAGAAATGTATGCATGTGAAAGGAGAATGTAAGTGTGTGAAAGCAAACATAAGTGTAT
>NW_015544159.1:610130-614748 GCF_001515605.1 Sinocyclocheilus anshuiensis
GTGTGTGAGAGTAGAAATGTATGCATGTGAATGGAGAATGTAAATGTGTGAAAGCAAAAATATGTGTATGTGAAAGGAGAATGTATGTGTGTGAGAGTGCCAGAATGAATTATGGCTTGTACGGCCCCTCATAGTATAAACATTTTTTTTTTTTTTTTATTAAAGGTCCAGAGGATCCCTGTATGTTGCAACATTCCAAAATACTACTACTACTACTACTAATAAAACTATTGGCCTACAATTAAGATGTATGTATTTGAGATACAATTTCCATCCATTTGGATTACACAGTTTTAACAAACCAGCAAACTGTCATGCTTATTTGTCAGTTATACATAAAGGAAACAGATACGATTTCTGTATATAGACCTTGGAGTTTTTAATAGCTTTTGACTAGTGGTTCTCAGCATTCTTTCAGATTGACATTCAGACAGGGGATCTGAAAGATGATTAGATTTAGCGAGAACATCCAATTATTTACATACTAATAAAAGCCTTCTAAAATAAATGTTATAATGCACCAGAAGCCAATGCAATGCGGCTAAGATGGTGGTGATATGTCATGCCATTTTTTTTTAAACCCAACACTTTTAAACATCAAACATGAAAAAAAAGCTTGCTTTTACAATAGAACACATGAATCATGTTTACTTAAAACATAACCAACTGTTTCTAAGTAAATGCTCACCAACATGGGCATTTTGACAAATTTAGTGTTTATTCGACTGTTTGAGTCCAACAAGCCGTGAAAGACAAATTTATTTGGGAACACATGCTGTCTGAGAAACATTTTTTTGTGTGCATACTTCAGGTGTGTCAGATAATTTTTGTCACAACTTATTGCATGTAACTTTTTTTTTGTTGTTTTTTTTACATCAAACCCATCCAGAAGTTTATTTTCTCATTCATACATGTTTTTTTTGTCACTCTAACATCACTCAAACTTCCCAAACAGTCCCATGGGGTACAGCTATGTTATACGCGATACGCATGAAAGAGAAATTTATAGAATGTTAGGAATTGTTTCCCAAAAAAAAAAAAAATAACCAAAGAGAAGCGTTCTGTGTTCACTGAGTGTTACAGATACTACAATAAAACCATTACAAAATAATTTGCTATGTATTTCAGTGTAAGTATTGTAGCTTACTGCATTACTGTAACAACGATGCCAGTTGTTGCATTTAAAAGGCCTTTTTTTTTTTAGAAAATCAGCTGAGAAATACATTATGCTTTAATTAGCATGAATTTTCAAAGATGCCAAGTGTTTATCAACACTTTCACAATCACAAGTTAGGATGTTGCTTTCAATCCAACTGTGGACTCAGAATTAAGACAAAGGCATTTGACTGCATTACTGTAACAACGATGCCAGTTGTTATTGAAGTATGTGTCCCTTTGGATTTGCCACAAAAACTTCACAGAACAGCACTTGTGTTTCTCTGCTGAAGATGCATTGCAAGAGATACAAAGAATGTGAGCTGCGTTTAAAAGGCCTTTTTTTTTTTAGAAAATCAGCTGAGAAATACATTATGCTTTAATTAGCATGAATTTTCAAAGATGCCAAGTGTTTATCAACACTTTCACAATCACAAGTTAGGATGTTGCTTTCAATCCAACTGTGGACTCAGAATTAAGACAAAGGCATTTGCCCCAAACAAACCAAATGGCAGCGTCAAACAAACTCTCCTATGATGTTCTTGCATGAAAGTCTGAAACGTCCAGTAATTATTAATGTATGAAACTCAAAAAACAGTCTTGCTATAGAGACACTGACACCTCTGGGAGCCAGAAGTAAAGAGGCTTTGTCTCAAGTGCACATGCACCGAGTCCGATTTGAGGTATTATTCATGTCCACAGCACAGCTGATACACCAAATTATAATACTTAGCATTAGGAGTTTACTCTAACCACTAAAACTTAAGAATGAGCAATAGTAATAATGATGCTTGCTGTAGCAAAGGCCACTAATGATCTTTTAGAGGGCTGGTGTGACCAACTCACGCATAACACAATCAATTTCTAATGATATAAAGGCAACCCGTCTGCCCTCAGGTCTAAGTTTATGGGAGACAAGTGAAACAGAAATCAATGAATGAAATGAACATGCTGCATAGGCTACAGGAAGCTTGTTGAATGCTCGATGCATTAAATAAACTACATCATAAAGCATCTTTGGCGGTTATTGATGCGATCTGCAGTTGTATTTACAGTTCTGCGCCTTTAGATTCACTGAAGCATAAGAGCAATAGGTGCTGAACTGAGCTCAGTTGTTGGGGAAGAACAGTTAAAAAAAAAGAAGACTTTGTGTGAACGAGACAAGCCATTTCATAGATGGAGAAAGTTATTACATTTTGTTCAAAGATTACATAGAAAATATTTTTTCTTTATCACTTATATTAAAACCAAGAACATATATTAAAGAATCAAATTTTATATTATTTTATTTTATTTTTAATTATTTTTCTTTTATTTTTTTTGCTGACTCCATGCAATCAGATTTAAGTTTTCAAACTTTGAACGTTGTTATATAAAACAAATATTAAAAGGATAGTTCACCCCAAAATGAAATTCTGTCATCATTTACTCACCCATAAAGTTGTTCTAAACTTGTATGAATTTCTTTCTTCTGCTGAACACATAAGTTATTTTGAAGAATGTTGGTAACCAAACTGCTGAGAGTAGCCATTGACTTCCATAGTATTTTTTTTCTTCCATACAATGAAAGTCAATGGGCTACAATCAACTGTTTGGTTTCCCACATTCTTCAAATATTTTCATTTGTGAACATGTTTGGAACAACTCCAGAGTGTATAATGATGACAATTTAAGTTTTTGGGTGAACTATCCCTTTAAGAGAATTCACTTTAAAAGGTCTCAAAAACATCAAGTAAAGATACAGTCATCAGTCATCTAATTTAGTTGTACAGTGATTTCTTTCATTTAAAAGTAAGAATTTGAATGCTAAGCTACTGACATCTTAGTAATGAGCAGAACGAAGAAATCTCTTGAAATATTACAGACAGCTTTCTATGCATCATAGTTAATGAATTGCTGCCATTGCTATAACTTTATCAGCTCTATTAATATAAACATTTGATAAATTTAGTGCAATATTGTGTTGACAGTGTACCAGTCTCTGTAATTTGCATCGGAGTCTAAGCCGTCACTTTGAACTGAAACTACAGCAAGTGACAGACTGGGTGTGCTACCCTCAGCAGAAGAGGCCTATGAATTCCCAAGGGTAAGACATTTCATAATAATTTAATAATAGGCCCTGCTGATTTTAATCACATTTTTTGTGTAGGAAAAAAGCACTGGGTCTCTGATGAGAGACTTCTTTTTGCAGTTACTGCATTTGATTAATGGTGATCACAGACAAATCATCACTCATTGTTCCTATTGGACTGAAATGTTCTTTTAATTTATTGTTAATGGTGATATGATAATGATAATAAAAGGATCTGGTAAATAAATGTTCATATAAATGCATTGTAGCACCAACAAAATCAACTTCGTGCAAAATGCCTACAAGTGTGTCAACATACAATGTTGTTAGTCTCTTTCAAATGTTTATGAGTCTGTATTATTCTAAATGAGGGAGCACATGCATGCAGTCAGTAATTAGTATCATTTATGCCCAAATCATCCTGTCCTAAACAGTGATTCCTCACCCTCTGCAAACAAATTTTTCAAGTTTTTAAAGATGCTCTTTCACCTAAGAGCACACGCAGCAAGATTTTACAGTAAAGTCAAGCATGCCATTCTCAAAACCATGAAATACCATTTTTATATAGGTCAAGTGCACTTAATTGTAATGAAAGTGTACTTCTAATGTACTTCAAATCTTAAAAGCACATTTTTAACAACTGTACTAGCAGATAATATAATATTAATGAAATAAAAGGCCACTTTAATGTACTTCACTTCTTCACTTAGGTACTCTGTAAAAATGTCAAATTAAAAGGTTTACTTCAAAGTACACTTTAAATCATTGTTTTAATTGTTGTTTCTCATACTTTAAAAAAAGATGTTTTGATGTGTTGACTAAAATGATAAAGCAAAGTTCTTTACATTTAGCACACACACTTTTATCCAAAGCAACTTACAAAAGAGTTAAAGCAATTGGTATTGAATTTAATACAATTTGAGTATATTTAATTTACAGTTAAATGCTTGTCAGTACATTCAGTAGTACACTTTAACCATATTTTAAAAGACAACAGAAGTAAATATGAAATGACATATAAAGAAGTCCTACTTCAGTGGGTCAAAAAAGCAATCCAAAAAGTTAAACTAATTGCATTTAATATAAATGTATAATATAATGCATTTCCATTTAATTGCAAAGAACATGGAGTTATGTTTCCAAAAACACTACATTCAGTTTGCATTCAAAGTAAAATATTTCAATAATAAGCAAAGTGTACTTTTTTCCCACAAGGGAAACTCATTTTGTTCATATTATTAAATAAATACATATTATTTGTTCTATGAGCTGATTTAAATGTTTGTAGTAAATTTTGAAGAAAAAAAAAAGCATAATAATACCGCGAATCAAGAGCGAAAATGATGGCACACTCCTGAAGAATCCCCCCCCCCCCCCTTTTTTTTTGGGCGA
>NW_015544159.1:614785-621807 GCF_001515605.1 Sinocyclocheilus anshuiensis
TGGCAGATGGGAAAACTGATGTCATAATAAACTTTCGCAATAAATAAGTAAAATAATAATCTCACATGCAAATCGTTCCTCATATCAAACCAGAGTTCAAACTAGCCAGCATGACAGCGGTGAGATTACACTGCTTACACCCTATGATGAAGATACTTGAGATTTTTAAAATGGATTTTATGGATTTCCATTGTGGAAAGCAGAGTGTGTCTTACCAGGGTACAATTTCTTATGTGCTTTGCAAACACCACACACAACTCTAATTTTATGCACTTTGAACATAACCAATAGTTTTAGCCTCTCCAGACACTTTATCTTTTGACAGCTACAGTATGAGGCACTGGAGCAAATATGGAAATTTCCTCCTCTAAAATCTTGTATTCAATTATTGCATCGGACTATTCATTAAAAGTTTGAAAAGGTTGTCGTAAAGCATTCCAATTTATGTGCAAATACTCCTTTTCATCTCTATTCATAATCTTAGGCTTGGTCAAAGAGACTCTTGGTGAACAGATCTATGCAAGAAACATTTTTTTCTGCTCTCCGATTACATAAATGTGTATGTTTACACTGTTCACAGATGGTATCACAACACAGGCAATAAATATCACATCAAACATTAGTGTTGCAAGTCCCTCCATGTTCCTTATATAAGTTACATTCTGTTCCTCTTTCTGCTCAGATCAGCAACATATTCCGTCAAACTTTACAAAGAGCTCTCCAAATCCAAACAGATCATATGAAATAGCATAGCTTAGAGCAGTGGTTCTTGCTGACTTCCATATATTTCAAAGCAGCTGCACTAATGATACATCAATGAAGCATTGCTCGTGCACAGTTATATGACCCAAATATGCTCACTTCTCTATGTAAACACAGATGTTGCACCAAAATTGAATGGGTGGAGAGTAGTGTTGTCAACTTGGTACTTTGGTACCAAGTCGAAACTAAAAATTATAAAAATGTAACGTAAATATAATAACCTTTCTACAGTTTGGGTTGTACCGAGTATCGGGTCAAATCTTTGTTCAGCGGAGAGTTCTTTTTTAGAGAATCCTTTTATAAAACACAATGTAAATAAGATATTTATGGTGCAGTATATAAAAAAAAAAGTTTTTAATATAAGACGATTTTTCACAAGAGTTCAGAGCTCACACTGAACTAAAGGGAGCATAACCATAGAGATATTATATACATAATGAAATAGTTACAGCTTTTGCTATGGTACCGAAACTGGTTCTAGATCCATGAAACTTTGTATTAGTAGCCTACTGAAAACGGACATTTTGGTCTTGTGACACTAGTGGAGAGCAAGATTATCAGTGAATAACAACATTCAGTCTATCCCTCACACAAAACTATCACATGACATCAGAAGACTTAAAGGGGTCCTATTATGCTATTTCACTTTTTCACATTTAGTTAGTCTGTAATGTTGCTGTTTGAGCATAAAAAAGATCTGCAAAGTTACTTCAAAAGGAGATTTTAATTATTTTAATTTTATTTAACAGAAAACATTTTTCAAAAACTACAACAAACGACTCGTTTGGACTACAACGCATATTTTCCAGGATTTGTGATATCACAAAAATCGACAAAAGGGACGAGACCTGGTTGAGCTGCACTAGAGAAGACACCGAGTGTTATCACTATGTTGGAGACGCACTCGCTTTCTCAACGCAGACAAATTTAGAGTGGTTACAATCATCCAGGTTTAAATCGCACTCAAATTTATTTGATTTTGACGCAATATTTACACTGAAGCTCGCAGGCAGCTCTGGTAAGGGGCAGGACATCGAATCGCGATTTCGATTCCATTTTGATTTATCGTGCAGTCCTAGTAAGGGGCATGACATTTCCCGACCAGGCGCCGAGTGCAGCCAATCACAACACGCACTGGCCCAGCTAACCAATCACAGCATATTTCATATTTCAGAAGGCGGACCTTCATTTGATACAGGAACTATTCGAGCCGTTCATGCCAGACTGGGGAGAGAGGTATTGTAATAATGTAAAATATGTGAAAAATAATGTGTTTTTCGAACAACCTAGTATGAGAGCCTGTTCTAGTACACCCCCAAAACAAAATCAAGACTTTGTAAAAGAGCATAATAGGACCCCTTTAAAACTATAGTGCAAATCACTTTGATGGGGCTTTATTTGCTTTTGGCGGTTGATGGTTGCAAACACCCTCTCATCCATTTCCTTTTGTGTTCTTCAGAAGAAAAAAAAATCATATGGGTTTAGAATGACATGAGAGTAATGGTATTTAGGGGAGTAAACTAAACTTTTAATACTGGTCCTAATAATCCTAATTATTTTCTATAATTTAAACTTGTATGTATTTTAACAATCACACACACACACAAAACCAGTCTTGGCCTACTGATAAAAAAGCTTCATAAAAGTTTCGCAAAAGATGCATATATCATTTTTCACCAATAAAAAAAAAAAAAAACGGAAAAGAGAAGAGAAAAGGTAACCATATTGGAATCAACTGCAAAAACTTTACACTTCAATGCTTAACTTCACTAATAAATTGCTTGTTTTTTTCTCATTTGTAAATCACCTCGAACAAAAGCATCTGTTATATGAATAATTGTTGTGCTTTGGTGGTGGTGGTGGTTGTTGTTTTTTTTCCCCAACCTTTTTATATGCCAGCATTTGGCAACAACACTGATAGATGATCAGATTGGAGGGGTGGGTGGCTGTGGGTGCAGAATCTCGCTTCTTACTTTTTTTTTCTTCCATTTTTGCATAGGAAATGCTTCTACAGTAAATTACCAAACATAAGATGCACCACCAATAACAGGTTTATTTTTATAGCTGATACTTTCAGAATTGCGTGCATTCCATCTGTTGACCATGCCAGGCTGTCTGGATACCAACGTCAACTAAATCAGCCTTAAAATTAAATGTAACAATACAACAGTTCTCTAGTTGCTCTACATCTGCTATTAGAGCTACAATCTAAAACTGCAGTATACTCAAATCCTCTTCTGGCATTTTCACACAGTCATTCATTCAACTTCTGACACAAAAAGCTTTTCACAAAAGGTAAGCGTTAATTAGCACATACAGCAGCTATGATTTGCAACAACACCCAACACCACTTGATGAAGGGGACCAGACTTGCCACGCTGTCTCACTTGCACACTAAAGATAGGTAGAAGTAATATGTATAATTTATTCATGTGGCAGTGCTTTGCTGGGAACTCAGAGTACCGCATCTATCACCATGACCTGCAGACATCACATTGGGTCTCTTTCACTAACTGAGCATATGCATGTATTTGTGCTTAAAACATGCACAGTAGAAATCATTATTCATCTAAAGTTGCACTGACTTTAGTGTACACAATATATATATATGTGATGTAAATACATTTTCAGATATACTACATCCACCAGGTTGGTATTTTTGCCTTTGAGCAAGTTAAAAAATCTACTTGCATGTTGTTAAAGAAGTATAATCTATCTATAAGGAATAACTTTCTTGGTGCCTATTGCACTTACCCTTGAAAAGAGCAGACTAGACAGCTTCCCCCTGCTCAACTTTTCAAATCTGACAGCTCCTGACCTTTTCTGTGCACAAAATAAATATAAAAACAATTGTAGGCAGCATTATTTATCCATACCTTGCTCAAACATGTTCATAAGACGGTCTATGGACCAATAATTAGATAGTACTGCAGATACAAGAATGTGAGAAGAACTGTGTGAACGATTTACTAATCTACCTCAGACAGATTGACAAACTCGATTTCTGTGGAATGTAGACCAGAGGTAGACTTGTGTTCAATTAGACGGAAATACCATTGTGCTGGTTCGGTGCTCAATTATTATAAGTGCTCAGTTATTGATAATGGTTCTTATTATTATCATTATTGAAAAAAGTTTTTGCTGCATAAATGTTTTTGTGGAAACATGAACAGAAAGTTCAATGAATAGCATTTATTTGAAATAATTACCTTTAGTAACATTATAAATGTCTTTATTGTCACGTTTGCTCAATTTCCTTGCTAAATAAAAGTATTAATTTATTTATTTACTTATAACTTCTGAATGGTAGCGTATCACAGTTTCCACAAAAATATTAAGCAGCACAACCGTTTTCAACATTAGCAATAAGACATATTTCTTGAGCATCAAAATCAGCATATTAGAATGATTTATAAAGGATCACTGAAGACTGGAGTAATGATGTTGAAAATTCAGCTTTGCATCACAGGAATAAATTATCTATTTAAATATAATAAAATAGGAAACAGTTACTTTAGATTACAATAGTATTTCTGTATTATTACTGTAATAGTTTTTTTGTACTCTCTTTTTGATTAAATAAATGCAGCCTTTGAGAGTTTATTGAACTAAAGAAACATTTTCATCTGCCACATTAATTTAAGGATTTATGGGGTCTTTTCTCCGTAAATATTGATAATTTGCAGCTAAATATGATTCATTTATTCGCTACATCATGTGATTAATACAATTAAACATTTTCAGCTGATAACCAGCTGTACTTTGTATACATTTAGTGTCGACATCCGGCCCACTGGAAAAATGATCTGATGCTGCATATGGCCAGCTCAACCCTGGATGCGATTCCACCAATATTCCTTTACCCATTGTTTCAGCAGTCAGCATTTCACACATTCCTGCCTCTCCTCTCCAACAGTTAGCCATCACAACAAATCCATTGATTCGAAAAAAATATCTATATTTCTGCAATGTGATTGTTTTCTGAGCCTGTGGGGATGATGTCTTCATTGGGTCTCCTTCAGAAGTAATGACTGAGCTATACTGCTCACCCAGCTCTCTGTGTCACAAGCCAATCAATAAGACACACACCCACTGCTCTGGGTGTGTGTTCACGGTGTGTGTGTTCACTGCTGTGTGTGTGCACTTTGGATGGGATAAATGCAGAGCACTAATTCCGAGTATGGGTCACCATACTTGGCCACATGTCACTTCACTTAAAAAAAGATTCATGCTGTCAGTACGTGCCATAGTGACAAGGTTTTATAGGCCAAGGTTGATTAATCTCTCAGTCTGCTCCTCTTAGAGTACTGAGCTCAGCTGCATAGGGATGTTGTATAAAACAGCATGAAAGTGGAGTCGTACATTCTGCTCCACTTTGACTTAGTCACTGAACTACTCATTAACTTGGTGTATCAAAGAAAGATTAACATTCAGAACCATTAAAAAGTGTGAGGGTCGAATGTGCTTTGAGCTTAGCTTGTGGAAGCTTTTAGCTCTTTTTTCTCAAACATTGGCATATTTGGGTATGGACTGTAGGGATCTGTCACAAAGTTAAACTATCCCATGAAATCAAACTAGAGTCGTGTGGCTTTTAGTCCATGTCTGCAAGTATTAAGGTCATCTATATGCTAAAACATTGTCTACACTGTATTTTTACAGAACCCCATTTAAAAATTACAGTCTCTCTTCTGGAAAAACAGAGCACAAATATTGATGACTCATCCTGCACTAAACAGGTTTTTATCCAATCAAATGCTTTCTAGAATGGGAATGTCCCTCCCCCGATACCACCTGACACTGACTAGCAATAGACTGACTCAACTAGACTATTTTTAATAGAAAAAGAGGCATGAGCCCTTTAATATGTCCCATTCCAACTTCCTATTTCAAAAAGAAATGTGTGAATGCAAGTAAAAAAAAAAAACTTTAACAATAATCCCTTTTTTTTTTGCTATTTGAAAAGTGTGACTAAATGTAATAGTGTCATTTTTTCATGTTTTCAAGTTTCAACATGATTACTTATAACGCAAATTTAGCAAAACTCAAATACGATGTGACAATCCCGATACAATGTGGCAAGGAAAATCCAGAAAACACACACTTTACACAAAAATGCAAATACATATTGCTTAGCCAACATACTGCTAACATGGTCCTCTGTTCAATTTGGGACAAGAATTGTCCACTTCTAAAGCTGCTAAGCAATTTGTACTGTATAAAGTGCATTATAAACAGAGGCGGACAGTAGTGAAGAATTTTTACTCTGCTGTAAAAGTACTTTTCAGGTTCAGTGTTTTTCTTTAGAAAACTTTACTTCACAACATTCCAAAGCATAATATTGTACTTTTTACTGCACTACGTTTCATATGAAATATAATTTAATACTTAATTACATTAGAAATCTGTTGCTTTCTTACATTTTACTCAAGTAAAAGTAATTCAAAGATTTTCTTGAGTACAAGAAAGTACTACATTTTTAATGTTCTTAAGTATTAAAGGTAAAACGAACAACAACTTTTATTTATGAAATGAAGTGCAGTAAAAAGTATGACATTATGCTTTGGAATGTAGTGAAGTAAAGTTTTCCAAGAAAAACACTCGGATAAACTACAGATACTTTTTAAATTTACTTGAGTAAAGTAAAAATACTTCACTACTGTCCGCCTCTGATTATAAATAAACTTGAATTGACATGCAATAACAGTTTTTTACTGTTCCTACAGTAGGTGATCCCAGATGTACAATACTAGAGTGGAAAAAATTAACATAAATGATAATGCAAAAGCCTCAAACAAAACTGAATATCTTTCAAAGATGTCACTAACCATATCAACTTAAGTGTATCAAACAGGTACTTTTTTTACTTCTTTCCAGATGAACCAATTAAAAACTCCTGAGGTACGTTCCATTTGACTGTGAAATTGGCCATCTTAAATGATATTCCAATCTGTAGCGGGCATACATGTACAGTTGGAAGGGCACTACAAAAGGCATAAAGAATAAGGGTACAGTGGAGATGGAAATTTACCCTGCAGTCATTGTGCATCACTCCGGCAACTGAAGTCTGAATAATATAAAGGCAATTAAATGCCAAGATGTGACAGTTACAATAAAACAATCATTATTATGGTTAAATAAAAAAGCCATTTAATATAACCAAAGCACTTTTACATATTAAAATACATATTACATATTAAACATCACAACAGACATTTAGCACTCAGTTAGTTAAATTATAAAAAAAAAAAAAAAAAAAAAAA
>NW_015544159.1:621817-623398 GCF_001515605.1 Sinocyclocheilus anshuiensis
TACAATTAGTTAAATTAAAAAAAAAAAAAAAAAAAAAACAGTTAAATTATTAAAGAATTTATATTTATACAGATAGACATGGATGTATTATATAAAACACACATGTATATTACATGTGTATATTAAATATATGGCAATATATGTATTTACAGAAGTAACTATATACATCGTCAAACCTTAAACACCACTAATATGTGTGACACAAGTGTCGTCAATGTTTATTGCCATTGCAGGGTGTTCCGAATGAATGCATTTTGTCAAGTGACATGAACTTCTAACAGATATCACACGATCAGAGAATAGGAAGCAGTGAACACTGCATAGGGACCCGTTCAATTGGAACGCAGTGCTAAATTTATAGGCATTGCATAAAGTGAAATCAGATTCAATCTTACTAGACTAAGAACGTGCTTTGCTATTTTGTGTATACTGTGACATCTGTGGCCAAAAATAGTCTAGTGCAGGTAGATTATTTTTCTTCTGGGTTTTTTTTTTTTTCTTTCTTTTTTAATGCCATGTCAGCTTCTATGGCTGTGTTTCTACTATAAAATAAAATAAAGGATAACTGAAATAAAATAGATTTCAGCTAGGAAAACTTGCTGTACCAAAATAACTGAAAAGGAAATAAAAAATGATTGAAAACTATGAAAAAAAAAAAAAAAACGAATAACAAACAACTAAACTTTTAAAACTTTACTCAAATTAAAATGGCAAATATGAAAACAAAAACTAGAGATGTTTGCAACAAACCAGATGCAGCAAGTTGCTATAAACTTATGGTCTGCATCCGAAATCACATATTCACATATAATAAGTAATTACTTGGTGGCCATTAAAATAGTAAAGTGTAAATATTAAAGTGCTTTTCAGATGCAGACACTTCAGAATCTCACCAGAAATAGTAGACTGACCGCGGACTACTGTTCGGACATACTATTCTATTCACATAGTGTTTTTCACCAACTAAATTAGGGAAGTATGCAATCTCAGATGCAGCCACTGACTTCATCTAAAAGGTTAATTATATTATTAAATATACAGTATATATACCTGTGCATCTATATAGATTGACTGATTTCAAAATGTTTCTACAGGTGTTAAAACCAAACCAGCGGCCCTCATGTTGGGTTTCATGATTGTAATGAGGACGCTGAGGCAGAGTCTGAATCCATGTGCGGGAGTTTATTGAGGACAGTTTCAGTGAACAGGAACGTCAAGGCAGGCAGAAGGTCGAAACCAGAATGACAATCCAATGTAACAACACTTACAGGGGCTCCGGGGTCAGCATCCAGGTGGACCGGTTTGAGGAGAGAAACATGAAAGGAGGGAGAAATACGATAATTAGTAGGAAGCTAAAACTTTACTCAAATTAAAATGGCAAATATGAAAACAAAAACTAAATATTAGTTTATATATACACTACCGTTCAAAATTTCTGGATCAGAACGATTTTTTATGTTTTTTTTTAAGGAGTTTCTTATGCTCATCAAGGCTGCATTTATTTGATCAAAAATACCAGAAAAATTTAATATTGTGAAATATTATTATGATGTAATATATAGATTTTTATATATTTATATA
>NW_015544159.1:623844-626124 GCF_001515605.1 Sinocyclocheilus anshuiensis
CTGTTGTGCTGCTTCATATTTTTTTGGTACCTGTGATACTTTTTTTCAGGATTCTTTTATGAATAAAAAGATAAAAAGAAGAGCATTTATTTAAAATAGAAATCTTTTCTAACAATATACACTACCTTTCAAAAGTTTGGGATCAGTACATTTTTATTATTTTATTTTTTGAAAGATAATTTTTCAGCAAGAACGTGTTAAATTGATAAGAAGAGATAGCAAAGATTTATATTGTTAGAAAATATTTATATTTTGAATAAATGCTGTTCCTCGATGAAATTCCTCGATGAGAGATGGATCCAGAATGTCATGGGTAGCCACCCATGACCTCTCTTCAGGCCCATAGCCCTCCCAGTCCACCAGATACTGGAGCTGACCCCCTCTCCTACGCGAGTCCAGCAACACATTCACCTTATAAGCGGGAGTCCCGTCAATGTCCAAAGGTGGTGGTGGCTCTCGGACCTCGGCTCCGGGGTCAGCATCCAGGTGGACCGGTTTGAGGAGAGAAACATGAAAGGAGGGAGAAATACGATAATTAGCAGGAAGCTCTAGTTGGTAAGTGACTTCATTTATTCTTCTGAGAATCTTAAAAGGGCCAACATACCGTGGACTGAGCTTCCTGCTGGGCAGCCGCAGCTTGAGGTCCCTCGTTGAGAGCCACACCCGCTGTCCTGGTTGGTAGGGAGGATGTGGGCGACGTCGCCTGTTGGCCTGCAATTCTTGTCTTCTCACGGCTCGCTGGAGGCAGACATGTGCACCGTCCCACACCCTCTCACTACGACGAATCCATTCGTCCACCGCCGGGACTGAGGAGGGTTCCCCGGACCACGGGAACAAGGGAGGTTGAAACCCAAGGACGCACTGGAAGGGGGTTAGGCCTGTGGATGTGTGATTGAGTGAGTTTTGGGCATATTCTGCCCAGGGTAGGAACTCCGACCAACAATGTTGCTCTTGACTGCAGTAAGTCCGTAAGTATCGGCCGATCTCCTGGTTTAAACGTTCAACCTGGCCGTTCGATTGAGGGTGATAACCTGAAGTTAGGCTAATGTTGATATCCAGATGCTGGCAGAAAGCTTTCCAGACTTGGGAAGTGAATTGGGATTAAATTAGAAACCATTATTTTATATTGAAATAACATTTTGAAAGATTACTGTTTTTTTCTGTATTTTTTATCAAATAAATGCAGCCTTTAAAAAGCATTACAAGTCTTACTGATCCCAAACTTTTGAACGGTAGTGTATGTAATGGAGAGATGGGACCAAGGACGTTGTGGTATTGGCAGTGATTTGAGTAGGCCAGATGGTAGTTCCTTAGGGGTTTTTAACTGGCACAGACTTGACATGACTTCACATATGTGGTAACGTCTCTGGTCATAGAAGACAGCTCCGATTCCACAATCTGAGGCATCTACCTCGACCACTAATGGGAGATTGGGGTCAGGATGTTTCAAGATGGGCGCTGTGGTGAATCTTTCCTTCAGGGTATGAAAAGCATTGTCAGCCTCTTCCGTCCATCTTAGTTTTGAGGGCTTGCCCCTCAGGAGAGATGTCAAAGGGGAGGAGACCATGCTGTAATTTCGAATGAAACGTCTATAGAAATTAGCGAAGCCCAAGAATCGCTGAAGTTCCTTTACCGTGGTTGGTTGTGGCCATTCAGTGACTGCCTTTACTTTCGTCTCGTCTATCCTTACTCCCTCGTGACTAATATGGTAGCCCAGGAATGTCGTCTGTCTTACATCTTACATGGATTTTTCAGCCTTGACATAGAGTTGGTTCTCCAATAATCTAGTGAGAACAGTTCTGACGTCTGACGTGTGTTCCTCTTCAGATCTAGAGTAAATCAAGATATCATCAATGTAGGCTACTACGTACTGGTTGAGCAGGTCTCTGAAGATTTCATTAATGAAGGATTGGAAGACAGCGGGTGCGTTAGCAAGTCCATAAGGCATGACCTGATATTCATAGTGCCCCATAGTGGTGAGGAAGGCAGTTTTCCATTCGTCTCCCTCTTTGATCCTAATCAGATTGTACGCACTTCTTAGGTCAAGCTTGGTGTAGATGGTGGCTTCACGGAGTTGTTCGAGGGCGGATGGAACTAATGGTAGTGGATAGCGAAATTTAACTGTTATGTTGTTGAGTCCTCTGTAATCAATGCAGGGTCTTAATCCTCCATCCTTCTTTTCGACGAAGAAAAACCCTGCGGCGGCTGGTGATGTGGAAGGACGGATGAAACCTGAGCTCAGGGCTTCCTCGACGTATTCCTCCATGGCCTGGCTTTCAA